>NC_053494.1:190629543-190707043 GCF_905171775.1 Rana temporaria | reverse complement strand
ACCGCCGGGCACCCGCGATTGCTCGTTACAGAGCGGGGAATGGGAGCTGTGTGTGTAAACACACAGCTCCCAGTCCTGTCAGGGGAGAAATGCCTGACCGTCTGTTCATACAGACAGTTAGAACACACCCAGGGAACATACTTAACCCCTTCCCCGCTCCCTAGTGTTAACCCCTTCCCTGCCAGTGGCATTTTTATAGTAATCAATGCATTTTTATAGCACTGATCGCTATAAAAATGCCAATGGTCCCAAAAATGTGTCAAAAGTGTCCGAAGTGTCCGCCATAATGTCGCAGTACCGCAAAAAAATCGCTGATCGCCGCTATTACTAGTAAAAAAAAAATATTAATAAAAATGCCATAAAACTATCCCCTATTTTGTAAACGCTATAACTTTTGCGCAAACAAATCAATAAACGCTTATTGCGATTTTTTTTTTACGAAAAATATGTAGAAGAATACGTATCGGCCTAAACTCAGGAAAAAATATTTTTTTTTATATATTTTTGGAGCATATTTATTATGGTAAAAGTAGAAAATATTATTTTTTTTAAAAATTGTCGCTCTATTTTTGTTTATAGCGCAAAAACTAAAAACCGCAGAGGTGATCAAATACCACCAAAAAAAAGCTCTATTTGTGTGAAAAAATAGACGCCAATTTTGTTTGGGAACCACGTCGCACGACCGCGCAATTGTCAGTTAAAGCGACGCAGTGCCGAATCGCAAAAAGTGCTCTGGTCTTTGACCAGCAATATGGTCCGGGGGTTAAGTGGTTAACTTTAAATCAGCCATTACTCTTGAGATTTACAGACTACTCTCCCCCTATTGCCTTGATTTTAAATCAGAGCATAGTAGACTTCTAGGAAATGACGGCTCCAACTATTATTTCTCTGTCATTATTTTGAATCCTGGGCTGTGACTGCTGTTTGCTCGGCACCTGCTGATGCTTTACATGTGTTCCTTTATTCCTGCAGTAATGTATCCTTCTCTTTTATTGTAGAGCAAAGGTTCCAATAACAAGATCAGCAAAACAAGGTTGCAGCCGATAGAGACATGGGCTTTGTAGTATTGTAAGACAGACGCGCTTTTTTAACAGTTTAAACACCATTTTAAGGCATAAAAAGAAAACCTTTTTTTTTTTTTCTTCTTCTTCTTCCTGCAGAGGTTATGATAATAAATGGGGGGACAGGGACACTGGATTTGACATGCCCTGGGCTGTGTGACGCCTTCTTCATTTTTAGACAAGTTTGAAGGAGGAAATTGTTTCTTCTTGCAACAAATGAAAAAAAAAGTATGTTGGGCCTGAACGGGTAGCATTTTTTTATGTGATTTTTTTTCGAAATTACACTTATTTTTATTTCACAGGATAGGATGGCGTCAGTAGTATTCCGATTTTAAGGGCTCATTCACACCATGGGTTTAATTTACTAATGGCAAATAAAAGGTTCACATTGCAGGGGACGTTGCATGTTGTAAGGGAAACTTTCCTCCAGAGCTTAGCTTTTCTCTCTTTCAAAGTGCAACAGCCTATTTAGTATTTAGTAAATCAACCCCTATACATGCACCAAAGCATGTGCGTGTCATCACATGTGTTTTTATACATTAAAGTGAGTAAAGAGGAACTGCAGTCTGCTCACATAATTTTTAATAACAATATTATTTTATATATACTGTAATTCTGTCCTTGCTGCAGAAATTTCCCTTCACTGAGTCTGGCTGCATCCATTGTAACTGTGGGCAGCTAAAGCTGCTGTCTGTTAACTTCCTGTATTTACACAGACACACAGAGGCACACCTCCAGCTCCGCAGCCCTGCAGCTCTCATTGGTCCTCCTATGACTCACCCCCCCTCCCTTCCTGGAAAACTCTCATGAGAGTGAGAGAGAGAGAGAGAGAGAGAGAGAGAGAGAGAGAGAGAGAGAGCTGTGCATGATGTCATAAGCCTAGGCTAATGACTAGGCATGTGCAAAAGGGAAAATTTTGTTTCGTTTCGTTTTAATTCGTTATTTAATTAATTTCGTTAAGTTAGGTTCGTTACATGTGTTAAATTCGTTTTTGGAACTCGTTCGTTTTCGACCGAATTTCGAAAAATCCGGTCGAATTCGAAAGTATTTCGACCGGATTCGACAACAAATAGTCTATTTTCGAATATAATTTCGAAATTCGATCGAAATTCGGAAAAAAAAAATTCGAATTCCAAATCAAAAACCCGCGGACGAAATTAGATCGGAATTCGAAAAAAAAAAGAAAATATATATAAATTCGAATTCCGATCGAATTTCGTCCGCAGGTTTTCGATTCGGAATCGAAAACGTTCGTTCGGATTCGGTAAATTCATTAATATTGCAATTCGGGAATTCGTATGCATCCGAATGTCCGAATAATGAAAAATTCGTACGAATTTGGATTCAGAACGAAACGAAATGCACATGCCTACTAATGACCAGACAAGAAACTGTTTAAGGTATTTACTGGCAGGAAAAAAAAAATGTTTTACTATGCAAAGTTAAAACAACAAGGACAGAAGATTTAATAGATGGAAAGTTGAAAAAATGACTGTTCGGCTTTAAAGTTTGCCTAGTGATGTCACCGGCCCTGGGCAGAACATACTTCCTTGAATTATGTGTTACGAGTTCACTATGCCCTGTGAGTAGGCACTTCACAGAGCCTGCCTTCCAAATACAGAAATAAAGAAGAAATTAAGTGGAGTCATAGGTGTGTGCAGGGGGTGATTAGGGTGTGGGGTGATTAGGGTGTGCCTGGGTACACCCTAATCACCCCATGCGGAAATGCATATAATCCAGTGTGCTGGGCATAGTGTACTTTGTCACACACTACACACCCTGACTAATCCATTCTTTTAAATCAGAAGCAATGCTCGTGGCATCATCTCCCTGTCTTTTGCCGGCTGGGGCGTTTCTGCCTATGAGCTGGTGGCGAGTGCCCTGTGCCGATCCTGTAATATCTGACTCACAGGTCGTCGTAAGGCGACGTCCTAATGACGAAACTCGTCAAGGATGACCTTACGACGAACGGAAGTGATGTTTGCGTGTCAGGGCCAGAGAGACAACTGGGACTGATCAGCAATTGCTGGCTTTACAGTTTATGGTTGACCTCATCCCAACGGACTGGTGATAATATTTACCAATTATATCTGCTTATTGATGTCTATCATTTTCTGACCATCTATGGAGTGACATGCAGCTCGAACCCTACCTGCTATTTGTATGACTGATTATATCAAGGCTTGTGATATTCATATTGCTGGTGAGTTTGAACCCCTAGGGGAGTGTGACACACGTGGTGTGGATCTTGGTGTATGGTGCATGATTATTCATTAACCACATGGACCACCATCTGCTTTATGGACTTTATACCCACTAACTGTCCCCCATTTGTTCCTCATATGATTAAACATATAAATGCCGGTCAGGATAAGGACTGACAGGACTCACAAGAACACTACTACTGTATAGTATTGGATGGTGCACTAATTTGTGCTTCTGGACTGAATACTATTAGATTATGAATTGTCTTTTTTTTTTTAGCGGCTGCTTTTTATTTGTTTTTATTGCCTATTTTACTTTATGAGTAACATAGCACTGAGTTGGTGTAAGTAGGCCTTGTAGTACCCTCAGATTATTCCTGTAAATACATATAGTCACACTTCTTACCAGACGGACTTCTACAGTTACAGGCATCATTCAGATATCGTCTTTTAGAGCCGGCAATTCTGTGCACCGTAATAGCGATCATAGTGGCTGTTCCCCCGCTTGATCGGTCTTACGGGTGGCGAGAGGGGACTTCCCCCCCCCCTCCCGCCGCCCTCTGGTGCTTCTACCGACTCACCGCTGCGATCAGTGAGTGTGAGAACAGATACGCCGGCCCCAGATGCCTACCATAGAGATTTCTGGCGGACCAGATGGTCGCTGGAGTCTCTATGATCTTTTTATTTTATTTTTTTATTATTTCAGGCTTCCCAGCCTAGAGGTGAGATGTGGGGTCTTATTGACCCCACATCTCACTGTAAAGAGGACCTGTCGTACTTATTCCTATTACAAGGGATGTTTACATTCCTTGTAATAGGAATAAAAGTGATCAATTTAAAAAAATATATATTAAAAGTGTCAAAATAAAAAGTTTAAAGTAACATTAACAATAAAAAATAATATTTTTTTAAAGTGCCCCTGTCCCCGGTAGCTCGCACGCAGAAGCGAGCGCATACGTAAGTCCAGCCCACATATGAAAACGACCACATGTGTGACGTATCGCCCGGGAACGTTAGAGCGAGAGCAATAATTCTAGCCCTAGACCTCCTCTGTAACTTAAAACATGTAACCAGTAAAAAAAATTAAAAGCGTCGCCCATGAGGACTTTTAAGTACCGAAGTTTGGCGCCATTCCATGAGCGTGTGCAATTTTGAAGGGTGACATGTTAGGTATCTATTTACTTGGCGTAACATTATCTTTCACAGTATGCAAAAAAATTGGGCTAACTTTAACCACTTAAGACCCAGACCTTTATGCAGGTAAAGGACCTGGCCAGTTTTTGCGGTTCAGCACTGCATCGCTTTAACTGGCAATTGCGCGGTCGTGCGATGTGGCTCCCAAACAAAATTGGCGTCCTTTTTTTCCCACAAATAGAGCTTTCTTTTGGTGGTATTTGATCACCTCTGCGGTTTTTATTTTTTGCGCTATAAACAAAAATAGAGCGAAAATTTTGAAAAAAATATATATATTTTTTACTATTTGCTATAATAAATGTCCCCAAAAAAAGATATACATTTTTTTTTCTCAGTTTAGGCCGATACGTATTCTTCTACCTATTTTTGGTAAAAAAATCACAATAAGCGTTTATCGATTGGGTTGCGCAAAATTTATAGCGTTTACAAAATAGGAGATAGTTTTATGGCATTTTAATTAATATATTTTTTTTACTACTAATGGCGGCAAACAGCGATTTTTTTCATGACCGCAACATTATGGCGGACACGTCGGACAATTTTGACACATTTTTGGGACCATTGTCATTTTCACAGCAAAAAATGCTATACAAATGCATTGTTTACTGTGAAAATGACAATTGCAGTTTGGGAGTTAACTATCGGGCGCTGAAGGGGTTATTTTTTAATTCATGAAACTGTTTGAAAAATGATTGCGCAAATACCGTGCAAGATAAAAAGTTGCAATGACCGCCATTTTATTTCCTAGGGTGTCTGCTAAAAAAACATATATATATAGTGTTTGGGGGTTCTGAGTAATTTTCGAGCCACCAAAATATGATTTTTACTTGTAGGAGAGGAGTGCCAAAATAGGCCCGGGTAGGGAAGTGGTTAATATGTATTTATTAAGAGCTTTCAAAACAATACAAATATTTTACAGCATAAACACAAAATATACATATATATTAAGGTAGATAAAGTCAGTAACCAGTTGAGGATAAATAAAATTTCTCTTTATTTCGTGCAAGGAGTATACATGTTCCAAACAAAGCCCACCACATCCTTCAATGCTAAATGTCTTAACAAACATATGTATTGGAGGTAATCTGAAGTACAGAGATGCTGAGAGAAGAAGTTTTGGGAAGCAGGGTCAGTACAGGAATCACTGCTTGCAGGCAGCAAAGTACCATGGGATATATAGTCCTTAGGTTTTGTAAGTAAGCAGTAGAGGAGAAGCTGCAATGCATGCAGGAAGTCGAGGAAGTTGTGGAAAGAGACGGCCAGCAGACAGGGAGAACTCTCAACGTGAAAGGCATTTTCTGTATTATGGTAAAAAACCTTCTGTGATCAGCTTCCTCGCCAAATTCTTACCTGAACCCAAATTCAATCCAACCATGTGCCAGAGAGCAACAGTGCTGTGTTCTTTCCTTACTAAACATGGAGACATTGAGTCATTGTTTTTTTCTGCTGAAAATCAAGGAGCGGGGGCGGGGCTGAGCCACGCTGTGTGTGTCAATAGATGCACACATCCCGCACAGCCTACATGAGTTCCCCTTATTACTTGTCCCAGGTTCCTGCGATGTTGACACTCTAGCCGATTTGCGGATCGGCTGTCGGGTGCTGCCGCCGCCATGCACCAGTTTCTAATTGGCCTGGCAGCGGGGAAAGGAGGAGGAGGGCTGATCTTCCGAAGGAGGGTGTTGCGTCGCTGTCTTCACAAGTGGGGCAGGGTACCTTTAAAAAACAGGTACCCGTTCTCCCCCCTGAAAGGTGCCAAATGTGGTACCGGAGGGTGAGAGGAGACAGATGAGCGAAAGTTCCACTTTTGGGTGGAACTCCACATTAAGATCCAGGAGGTTTTAACCCCTTTATGACCAAGCCTTTTTTTTGCTATTCAGCACTGCACTACTCTAACTGGCAATTGTGAAGTCATGCAACACTGTAAGCAAATTAAATTTATATAATTTATTTCACACAAATAGAGCTTTCTTTTGGTGGTATTGGATACTGGGTTCTTTATTTTATAAATGACAAAAGACCAAAAATCTGGGAATAAAACAATATTTTCTCATTTCTGTTATAAAACAAATCCAATAAAAAAATGTAAAAGATTAAATTTTTCTATTAATTTTGTATTCTGCTTTACGTCTGTGGTAAACAAAAATCCCAATAAGTGTATATTAATTGGTTTGTGTGAAAGTTACAGTGTCTACAAACTATGGTATTTATATTGGAAAATTCATCAATCTTGATGTACTGACAGCCAGTCTAATTTATTGAGGCCCTTAAAATGCCAGGACAGAACAAATACCCCCAAATGACCCCCTTTTTTGAAAGTAGACAATCTCAGACGTTTAATATGAGGCGTGGCAAGTTTTTTGAAGTAGAACATTTTTGTCACAATTTTTTGGAAAATGAAAGAAATTAAATACAATTTGTTTTTCCTTTGTTGCAATTTGTTTTTTTTACATACTGGGCCAGATTCACATAGAATCGCGGTGGCGTAATGTATCCTAGATACGTTACACCGCCGCAATTTTTCATCGCAAGTGCCTGATTCACCAAGCACTTGCGATGAAAACCTACGCCGGCGGCCTCCGGCGTAAGCGGGCCAATTTAAATGGGCGTGTGCCATTTAAATTAGGCACGCTCCCGCGCCGGACCTACCGCGCATGCTCCGTTTTCGAACTCCCGCCGTGACGTCATTTTTTCGAACGGCGATGCGCGTAGCGTAATTCCGTATTCCCGGACGGCTTACGCAAACGAAGTTGATTTTTACATTTCGACGCGGGAACGACGGCCATACTTTAGACAGCAATGCACTTGTTGACTAAAGTTAAGGCACCAAAAAAAAGTGTAACTTTGCGACGGGAAACTAGACTAGCGGCGACGTAGCGAACGCGAAAAACCGTCGTGGATTGCCGTAACTCCTAATTTGCATACCTGACGCTGGTTTACGACGCAAACTCCCCCCAGCGGCGTCCGCGGTATTGCATCTTAAGATCCGACAGTATAAAACAATTACACTTGTCGGATCTTATGGCTATCTATGCGTAACTGATTCTATGAATCCGTCGCATAGATAGAACAACAGATACGACGGCGTATCAGGAGATACGCCGTCGTATCTGCTTTGTGAGTCTGGCCCACTGTCACCAGCGCAGTTCTGAGGTCTCTATTTCACGTGCATACATACACAAACTAGGGCCAATTTAGACATGGTGCAATTAGTTCCATTCCGAATTAGGGGCAGATCCATAAAAGTATTACGCCGGCGTATCTCTTGATACCCCGCGTAATTTCAAATTTTGCGCGTCGTATCTTTGTTTTTATCTTCAAAACAAGATACGACGGCATCTCGGCTAGATCCGACAGGCGTATTTTTTTATGTCGTTTGCGTTAGGCTTTTTTCGGCGTATAGTTAAAGCTACTGTTATGAGGCATACTCAATGTTAAGTATGGCCGTCCTTCCCGCGTAGAAATTTGAAATTTTTACGTTGTTTGCGTAAGTCGTTCGCGAATAGGGATTTGCATAGAATGACGTCACCGTCGGAAGCATTGGCTTATTAATTTAGAGCATGCGTACTGGGATACCCCCACGGACGGCGCATGTGCAGTTTAAAAAAAACGTTGTTTACGTCGGGTCACAACGTATTTACATAAAACACGCCCCCATCACAGCCATTTGAATTACGCGCCATTATGCTGCCAAAGATACAATACGCCGCCGTAACTTACGGCGCGGATTCTTTGTGGATTAAAAAAAAAAGTAAGTTACGGCGGCGTAGTGTATCTTAGATACGCTACGCCCGGCACATAAATGCACCGCTGTACGAGGATCTGCCCCTTCGCTTTTAACGAATTTCGACAAATTCAGAAATTCGGAAATATCGGATATAACGTAAAACCTTTTTAACAAATTTTTAGAATTTTACGAATTTTCTGATTTTCAAATTTCCAAATTTCAAATTTCAGAATTTTCTTAATTTCTGATTTTCACATTTCGAATTTCCAAATTTCCAGATTTTTGAATTTCATAAACTCGTAAATTCGAAAGTTCAAAATCCGGAAATTAGAAAATTAGAAAATTTGTAAATTCAGTATTTTCGAATATTCAAATTTCCGAATATTCGGAAAAATTTGTGAAACGGGTTTTCATTAATTCCGATATTTATGAATTTGTTGAAATTCATTAAAAAACTAATTTGATTCGATTTCACACTGACGTCGATCAGATCCACTGACCGACGTCAGTGTGAAAAGGGCCTTATGAGGTTATGAATCCTTCAAACAGATCACATTCAATTACAGATTTACAGCAGAAAAAAACAACCGTAAAAAGACCATATTTTCTCTATGAATAAGTCCCCCGCCATCATTAAATATTGGAGCGGCAGGACCTTCAGGATCATAAATCTTCATCCTTCATATTTTCTGTTCCTTTATTCCTTTGTCCAAGTAATACATTGCAAAGAGTAAACATTTATAAATCATTTCCCAAAGAACAACAAAATGCTGTAACAAGGTAGCGTAAAGAAATCGAGGCGACTTCTGGCCCTTTGCCAAGAAATCCGTTAACGTCAACATTCCTATGCGCTGCTTGTAACGTTCAATATTACGCCGCTGTTTGTTTAAAACTTAGACTAAACACAAGAGCCGTGTACAACATAACCGAGTCCTTGTTTGGTAAACAGACAATGAAATGAGACTGAGAGTATTATGTTTTCTTCAAATACCCGTAAACATTAACCGCAATACATAATAAGAGATCAAAAAGTGTTAAAGTGACCTTAAAGAGGAAGTAAAGGCAATGCAACCACCTACCTTTTAAATCAGAACTTAAGGGGTTAATACTCACCTTTCCAACAGGCATCTTCTCCTGTCTTTGTGCCAGATTTAATCCATCTTCGTAGGCTCACGTGAGATAAAGTCACTCCTGCGCATGCACAGGCGCCGCTCGCCTCCTGGCACACAGGGATTGGCCCTGCACTTTAAGCCACATTTCGCTGGCCAAAGACCAGAGCACTTTTTGCAATTCGGCACTGCGTCGCTTTAACTGACAATTGCGCAGTCATGCATCGTGGCTCCCAAACAAAATTGAAGTATTTTTTTCCCCCACAAATAGAGCTTTCTTTTGGTGGTATTTGATCACCTCTGCGGTTTTTGGGCCAGATTCACGAATAATTACGGCGGCGTAACATATCCCCTTTACGTTGATTCACAAAGCACTTGCCTGTAAACTTGCGGCGGCGTAGCGTAAAGCCGTCCGGCGCAAGCCCACCTAATTCAAATGGGGCGTGTACCATTTAAATTAGGCGCGTTCCCACGCCAAACGTTCTGCGCATGCTCCGTTGGGAAATTTCCCGCCGTGCTTTGCGTGAAATTACGGCGCCCCGACGTGTTTTTTGAACGGCAACGTGCGTAACGTACCTTCGTATTCTCGGACGTCTTACGCAAAAAAAAAAATGAAATTCGACGCGGGAACGACGGCCATACTTTAACATGGCTGGTCTAAATCTAAGCCATGAAATAGCAGGCTTAAGATTGCGACGGGAAAAACCGACTAGCGACGACGTAAGAGAATGCGACGAACGCGCGTACCTTCGTGGAACGCCGTAAACAGCTAATTTGCATACCCGACGCTGGAAAACGACGCGAACTCCACCCAGCGGCCACCGGAGAATTACACCTACGATCCGAAGGCGTACGAAGCGTACGCCTGTCGGATCTATGCCAAAAGCTGTCGTATCTTGGTTTGAAGATTCCAAATCAAGATACGACGCGGCAAATTTGAAAATACGCCGGCGTATCAGTAGATACGCCGGCGTATTTCTGCTGTGAATCTGGCCCTTTATTTTTTGCGTTATAAACAAAAATAGAGCGACAATTTAAAAAAAAAGCAATATATTTTACTTTTTGCTATAATAAATATCCCCAAAAAACATATAAAAAAAACATTTTTTTTTCATTGGTTTAGGCCGATACATATTCTTCTAGATATTTTTGGTAAAAAAAATCACAATAAGTGTATATTGATTGGTTTGAGCAAAAGTTATAACGTCTACAAAAGGGGATAGAATTATGGCATTTTCATTATTATTATTTTTTTACTAGTAAAGGTGGCAATCTGCAATTTTTATCGTGACTGCGACTTTATGGCGGACACATCAGACACTTTTGACATATTTTTGGGACCATTGTCATTTTTACAGCGATCAGTGCTATAAAAATGCAGTGATTACTGTGAAAATGACCCTGGCAGTGAAAGGGTTAACCACTAGATGGCGCTGAAGGGGTTAAGTGTGCCTAGGGATGTGTTCTAACTGTAGGGGGGATGGGCTGTGCGTGACAATTTAGTGATCACAGCTTCTAATTACAGGAAGCTGTGATCACTGTCCTGTCACTAGGAAGACTGGGGAAATGCTTGCTTACGTCAGTATTTCCCCCTTCTTCCTCACCGTGACACAATCGTAGTTATGCCCGCAGACATCGAGTCCGCGGGACCCGCGATCTGAGTCACGGAGCCAACGTATATCGGCATTAGCCGGTCGGCAAGTGGTTAAGATGAGCTTGCTTGTTTGTTGTTGTTATAGCAGAACTTCACTTTCAAATGTTGCCTACCTACTGCCTTAATTTCCTTTATACGTTTGCTTATATGTTTTTGCTTTTTGACAGTCATGTGACTTTTTCCAAGTGAGTGTGTCTGTCTGTAGAGGGCCTACAACACCACTGATGTTATCACGGTGATGTCATCGCAGTGATGTCATCCAACCAGAATCAATAGCTTGGCCCTGAAAAATGTTCTTGTCTTGCCTTCACTTCTTTACTTCTCCATTAACCCACCAGGAGAAAAAGGAAAGTCACCAGAATTTAACCTTACACAAACATAGTATACAGTAGAGCTGCACGCTTAATCGTTAAAAAATTGTGATCTCGATCTTGATTCAACCCCTGCACGATTTCTATGCAGAATTTCCTGATTCATTCATGTAACAAGTGTAGAGAGTTCTCTGCTCACTCAGCTGGCAAAAGAAAAAAAACGTCAGCCTGACAAGTTTTTCACAACATTGTCTGCGTGGTAAGATAACTATAAACATTGTAACTTTTCATTCTTGATCAAAGGAATGAACTTCAGTCTGTAGATGAGGAAAGTTTAACCACCTTTTTCTGACACCTGTTTCTTACAAAGTTCAAATCAGTATTTTTTGCTATAAAAATTACTTGGAACCCCCAAAAATTATATACCGTATTTGCCCCTGTGTATGAGGCCCCATACACACCATAGAATCTATCCGCAGATAAATCCCATCAAATGGGTTTCTGCGGATAGATCCTATGGTGTGTACACTCCGTCGGATATTTATCCGCAGATAAATCTCCCCTGGGATGGATTTCCAGCAGATGGATATTTGCTGACATGCTCAACAAATCCATCTGCTGGAATCCATTCCAACGGATGGATCCGCTCGTCTGTACAGACTTACCGGATCCATCCGCCCAAAGGGATTCCCCGCACGCGTCGTAATGATTTGACGCATGCGTGGAATTCCTTATATGACAGCGTCGCGCCCGTCGCCGCGTCATAATAGCGGCGACGGCGCGACACGTCATCGGCAGAGGATTTCAGCGCGGATTTCAATGCGATGGTGTGTACACGCCATCGCATAGAAATCTTCTGAAATCCTCGAGAGGATTTATCCGCGGATACGGTCCGCTGGACCGTATCTGCGGATAAATCCTCTCGTGTGTATGGGGCCTGAGGCGACCGGGCGTATAAGACGACCCCCTAATTTTACAGTTTTTTAAGATTTTTTGGGGGGAAAAAATACACTTCAAGTAATTAAAAAAAAACAGTAAATTTAGCCCGATTTATTTAATTTTTTTTGTTTGTGTAATGTGAAAGAGTGAAAGATGATGTTACGCCGCGATAATCGTGATCTTTATTTGAAGCAAAAAAGTAGTGATTTTTATTTTAGCCAGAATTGTGCAGCTCTAGTGTACAGTACAGCAACCTAAATCATATAAAGTGCACAGGTGAGAAAAATAATTAAATAAATAAATATTATACAATCACAATTCATAGACTCCCACAGTGATGTACAAGGTTATTAATGAAATCCACAAAGTGAATAAATACATGAAAAGTGGAAAAAAGTACATTGATCCAAAAATTGTATAAATAATTAAAAGTTGCACACTTCATAAAAAACAGTACAGAAAAACATCCACCACTATTGGATGGGAAAACAGGTGATTCCGTGACTTTCACAATATGCACAATCAGAACCAATACTCCGCACTCACCAGAGAATATGGCTGCCCAATATATAGCAGCAGAAACGCTCTATCAGATCCCCCAGGTAGTTACCACTCTTTCCACCAGGTATCGGTTCAAGATAACAACTTTCTGGCTATGGCTCTACCAACACAGACAAACCACCAGATACTGCAGCCCCCACCTTTCTTCAGGTTCTGGCACTAGAGGTAGCTGGCCAGCTGTTATGGATAGTGATGAGCTGAATGCCAGGGGTTCAGGTTTGGAGTAAGTTGGCAAATGTAAGAAAAGTTCGGGTGAACCCCACTGAAGTAATTCAGAGCCAAGTGTTAAAGTGGTAGTAAATCCACTTTTTCATCTTTTACCTACAGCCTGGTATGCCTGTAATAATGCTTACCTGTAAGTACTGTGAATATCTCCTAAACTTACACAGTTTTGGAGATATTAAGAGTGCATGCAAACTAGTAATGTGCAATTTGTTTAGTTCCAAATTAGTTTTTTTAACTAATTTAGACAAGTTTGTAAGGGCCAGATTCAGATACAATTACGTTGCTCCACAGCAGCGTAACGTATCTGATTTACGTTACACCGCCGCAGGTTTACAGCGTAAGTGCCTGATTCACAAAGCACTTACCTGTAAACTTGCGGCGGTGTAACGTAAATGCGCTCGGCGCAAGCCCGCCCAATTCAAATTGGGCGGGCACCATTTAAATTAGGCGCGTTCCCGCGCCGAACGTACTGCGCATGCTCCGTCGGGTAAATTACCCGACGTGCATTGCGCTAAATGACGTGGCACGGACGTCATTTGTTTAGACGTTACCGTAAATGGCGTCCAGCGTCATTCACGGACGACTTACGCAAATGACGTGATTTTTAAAATTTCGACGCGGGAACGACAGCTATACTTAACATGGCTTAGAACACCTAGGGCTCAGCCCTAATTTTACGCGGCGTATCTAGACGGAAACGACGTAAAGTTAGATCGACGGGCAGCGCGGACGTTCGGGAATCGCCGTAACTAGTCATTTGCATATTCTACACCGACCGCAATAGCCTCGCCACCTAGCGGCCGGCCTAGAATTGCATCCTTAAGATCCGACAGTGTAATTCAATTACACCTGTAGGATCTTTTGGCTATCTATGCGTAACTGATTCTATGATTTAGCCGCATAGTTAGGACGGCCGGAACACAGAGATACGACGGCGTATCAGGAGATACGCCGTCGTATCTCTTCTGTGAATCTGGCCCTGAATTCCTAAATATCCTAATTTCCGAATTTTCTAATTTTCTAATTTTTCAGAATATTCGGAAATTCAAATATTCGAAAATTAGAACATTCGGAAATTTGGAAATTCGAAGTTCGAATTTTGGAATTGTTGAATTTTCTAACTTCCAAATTACGAATTTTCTAATTTTCTAGTTTCCGAATTTCCAAATTTTCAAATCTCCGAATTTTCTAATTTTCTAATTTACGAATTATGAATTTTCAAATTTACAAATGCGTTCTGCCTCTCGTGCCCGGAGATCGCTCACGGCCGGCAGTCATCGTGACCGCTTGTCACGAGCATCGGCACCTCGGCGGTGCGCACGCGCCTGCTAGCCTGCTTAAAGCGACCAACGTACAGCTACGACGGTTCGCGCAGCGGAGCCAGCCTGCCGCAGTATAACTGCGGCAGCTGATCCATTGGCGCTTAAAGCAACTACTCAAACACAGATTGTAGTCAGCAGTCTACCTGGCTGCTAAAAAACATTTATTAACCTGGCTGTTAATAAAAAAAAATGTTTTAAATAAATAAACGTAACCCTGCAAACACATGCAAATACAAATGTGTGTGTAAGTCCATATGAGAAATAATATAGGACCATAATTCACAATTAACGTTAAATTGATCACATGGCCGCTCAGTCTCTCCTGCAGTAGCCCTGGAAACCGGGCGAGAGTCATGTGACCAGCCTAAAGATCGCGATAAACAGGTATTTACAACAAGCCTTGTTTTTAATAAAGACTAATGCCCTGTACACACGATCGGTTTGTCTGATGAAAACGAACAGATGGATTTTTTCATCAGATATCTGATGAAGCCGACTTTCATCAGTCTTGCCTACACACCATCGGTTAAAAATCTGATCGTGTCCAACGCAGTGATGTAAAACACAATGACGTGCAGAGAAAAATTAAGTTCAATGCTTCCGAGCATGCGTTGACTTGATTCTGAGCAAGCGTGGATTTTTGACCGATGGATTTCCCCACAGACGATCGTTTTTTTTTTCTATCGTTTTTTTAACCATACAAAAAATTTAAAACAGGTTCTATTTTTTTTTCACCGATGGGAAAAAAACTGTTGGGGCCCACACACGATCGGTTCGTCCGATGAAAACGGTCCATCGGTCCGTTTTCATCAGACGAACCGATCGTGTGTACAGTGCATGACACAGTGTGCTATACCAGGCTCTAATAGAGGGGCTGGTAGTGAGAATTTTTTATTTTAATAATAGCGGCGGGGGGGCAGAGACAGAGACACAGACACGGAGCTGACAGGCAGGGAGGGAGGGGGTAAGGGGGAAAGAAGATAGCATAGAGCAGAGCAGCAGATGACAAAGGGACTTACTCTGACAACGATAGTCAGGGCTCAGCAGCCCTGATCATTGTGGTCAGCGCAGAGAGGGGCATACAGCAAGTAGAGGGTTCAGGCAGGTTTTTTTTACAGTTTAGTGGGGGGCAGATTACACAGCACAAGCACTGTTCTGTTTAATCTTCTTTAAGGACCTGTATTTTTTGGGGGGTTAACAAACACTTTAAATCCCCATTCTGGTACTCCGTTTGAACTTCAGCAATGAAAGAAAGAAAGTTACCGCTCCAGTTACCGATCCAGGTGGATTGTATTAGGATGATCAGTGTAGTCTCAGGAGATCAAGGGTGCTGGCAATGCACAAGGCAACAAATGGAAAAAGAAAATATAGACAGCCGCACTCCAAAAAACCCTGATGGTTGTCTTTATTTAAAAAAGGAAAAATGCACTACAAGTCACAGCACACTACACGGGAGTAAAACAGCTGACGCATATCGCACAATAAATTAGTGCTTAATCATATGATTAAGCACTAATTTATAGTGCAAAACGCGTCAGTTGTTTTTCTCCTGTGAAGTGTGCTGTGACTTGTAGTGCATTTTTCCTTTTTTAAATCAAGACAACCATCGAGGTTTTTTGGAGTGCAGCTGTCCATATTTTCTTGAACTTCAGCAGGTCGTCTTCACTACATCTACCTGCCTTCATGCATTGAGTTGCTGCCATGTGATTGGCTGATTACCAATTTGTGTTCCCAAGCAATGGAACAGGTGTACCTAATAAAGTGTCCGGTGTGAGTGTAGATCTCTTCACTCATCCCTGCTGGGGACCTCCATCTGTTGGCCACATCTCCGATCGCGCCTACCGCTGTATTGTATTATTATCCTATTCAGATGCCATTTGTCACTCCTTTAATCTTTCCACTTAGCCTGACCTGTAATAAAACAAATATTAGGAAAATGGCATGAAACAATCCAACGTGTTCGTTTGGCGATTATCTCATTATGGGAAATGTATTCACATTTTCATGGAATGGTTGTGAGAAAACATGGGAGCTGAGACTGGAAGGTAAATGAATAATTCCCCATGCCAGGATGTCTGGCTGATAATTCCCAGAAGAAAACATTCTTTGTGCTCACATCTATCAACCTTTTGTAGCCGCTTTTAGTGGGGTTTAGTTTAGTTTGGCAATCTGTTTGTTTCCAAAGGTGTCTGCACAGATTGAACTAGAGAAAATATTTGTTTTATTAAGGGGCAGCTTAACCTTTCCTTAAATAAAAAAGGTTAGGGTAATCAAAAGGTTATTGCAATCAGGCCTTGTATGGTTTGTGTCATTTGTGGAATTTTTTTGTATAAGTCACACAGTTCTAAAATATTTTAAAAGCCCAACGCCGGGAATATTGCTAATCATCCTTTTCAGGGGCTGTGCCCGCATTGCAAGGGTTAGTGGCTCATTTAGGACTAGGTGACTTGTTAATCACTTAAAGGGGAGTTCCACCCACAATTTCACTTTTTAAATATAAATACCCCTGTAATACACAAGCTTAATGTAGTCTAGTAAAATTAGTCTGTAAACTAAGGTCCGTTTTGTTAGGTTGTTAGAGCATTTAGTTAGTTTATAATCTAGAAATAGACCGTGGCCATCTTAAGTGTGGGCATCATGAAGCCAGACTGTATGACTTCCTGGATTTCAGCCTTGCAGATCTCGCACATGCTCAGTGCTGCACAAGCGATGTAATAGGTTTCAGTCAGGTTTCCATAGCAACGGGAGTGTCAGAGGAAGTTGCCGCCCCTTCTCTATGCAAATAGGCTATTTGCAAGGACTACTAGGATACATGATGCCTATCCCAGAAACCCTTGCGAATAGCCTTGTGACTTAATAGCCTAGGCTAATAAGGAGGAGGAAGTAATGAAGGACTACAAAATAAAGGTATTTACAAGCAACAAAATAAATAAAAATTGTCCATTCTGAACACTATGGGCCAGATTCTCAAAGAGTTACGCTGGCGTATCAGCAGATAAGCCGACGTAACTCCGAATCTAAGCCCGTCGTATGTTTAAGTGTATTCTCAAACTGAGATACACTTAAACATGCCTAAGATACGACGGCGCCGTCGTATCTTAAAGTGCAATATTTACGCTGGTCGCTAGGTGGCGCTTCCATTGCGGTCGGCGTAGAATATGCAAATGAGTCGTTACGCCGATTCACGAACGTACGCTTGCCCGTCGCAGTAAATTTACGCCGTTTCCTTAAGAGATACGCGGCGTAAAGATAAAC
Source organism: Rana temporaria (assembly GCF_905171775.1). Lineage (NCBI taxonomy): Eukaryota > Metazoa > Chordata > Amphibia > Anura > Ranidae > Rana > Rana temporaria. The sequence goes on along the minus strand of NC_053494.1, from coordinate 190,689,484 downwards.
ATGCCCCCTAGGTGGCGTATCCAATGTTAAGTATGGCCGTCATTCCCGCGTCAAAATTTGAAAATTTTACATCGTTTGCGTAACGCTGGACGCCATTTACGTTCACGTCGAAACCAATGACGTCCTTGCGACGTCATTTAGCGCAATGCACGTCGGGAAATTTTAGGGACAGCGCATGTGCAGTACGTTCTGCGCGGGAACGCGCCTAATTTAAATGATCCACGCCCCCTACCCGGATCATTTGAATTAGGCGGGCTTGCACAGGGGGATTTACGCTATGCCGCCACAACTTTACAGGCAAGTGCTTTGTGAATCAAGCACTTGCCCGTAAAACTTGCGGCGGCGTAACGTAAATGTCATACGTTACGCCGCCGCAGATTTGCCCGATTCTACGTGAATCTGGCCTTATGAGATTAGGGCATGCAGCACAGACAAACATAAAAAAATGGGTGGAACTCCACTTTAAGGTCCATCCTATAGCAGTCTTACTGCCACAGGGTGACCTCTGCACTGGATCACATATATAAATATGGGATCTGGCTCTTGCAGGTTGGGTCCTTGCACGCGCGCTGCCGGCGGCGCGCTCCCACTATGATACTGGGGCGAATCAAGGGGGGCAACAGGGCAATTGCCCGGTGTTGGATACACGTCCCTGGGTGCTGCGTGAAAACATTCACCTTACATGCTACAGCATGGTGATCTCTTTTACAAGGTTTACAGCAGGGATGCCCAACCTTTTGAAGAGCGAGGGTCACTTAAGTGACTTAGTAACCAGTCACGGGCCACAATGAGCGGAATGGGTGGATGACAGGTCCGTGTCCACTGTGCATATACAGAGTGGACACAGACACAGCCCACTCTACTTTATGGGCCCTCTGTCCCGATCAGATGGAAGGGGACGGTTTCAGTTCTGTTTTTTCAGCAAATCGGATTGGAGGTAGGCGGGTGTAAACGGACCCAAGTATGTTTACATCTGCCGCTCCATAGAGGTGAATGGAAGGTCCAATTGGGTTGGACCGATCATGTGAAAGGGGCCCAAGGCTGCTTTTACACTGATGATCTGTGGTTTACCCACGCTGCAGGTGCAGCACAGTGCATCTGTGGTTTTCCTGCGGGCTCGCTGCACTTTGCCATATAATTCTATTATATCCTGCAGGCATGGTGCACTTTCTGAAAGTGCCCCAACCCGCAGGTAAAACCAGAAGTCTCAGTGCAAGTAACCCACAGGTGCACCTGCAGATCAGTTTGAAAGCACCTCAGTAACCACTGCAGAGCAGATATGCCCATATATACACTGTTATTTTAGTAAGAAAAACTTACCATTGATAACAGTTTTCCATTCAGGTTTCGCCAGCTGTTGCTGTCCCAGGCAGAGCACATTTAGTATAACTCCACATATTACAGGAGCGGCGCTATACAGGAAGCATTGGCTTATGCGGTTCTGCTCTGTAGCCGCTTGATTCCTCTACCATCGGCTTCATTCACAACACTGATGCTCTGGGATGGCGGGTCGGCAACCTGCAATCTGGACTTGCCAACCCGCCATGTGGACTTGCCAACCAAGGGCAGGAGGTCGCAGGCCACATCAGAGGGCTCCGCGGGCCACATGTGGCCCTCGGGCCACTGGTTGGGCACCCTTGGTTTACAGCATCCCAACATCACATCTAGGAGATTGGAACATTGAATGCGTTTATTGACTCATATATATTCACTAGGATTGTCCCAATACCGATACTAGTATCAGTACCGATACACAGCATACTTCACCCGATACCTGGGCAGTCAGGGTGATCAGTGCTGTGGAGGAGTTACAAGCACTGATCACCCTGTATAGATTTAAAAGTCTGACAGCCGGTCCTCTCTCTCAAACCCCCCGCCGTGGCTTTTAGCGGTGATCGGTGCTTCTCTCCCACACACGATCACCACTGACTGTCCCCTATCCTCCTCCAGTTCCCATCCGTTCTTCTCCATGCTCCTCCGTGTACCCCTCCGTGCTGCTCCTTGTGCCCCTCCGTGCATCTGTCCCCCTCCATGCTCCTCCGTGTCCCCCTCCGTGCATCTGTCCCCATCCATGCTCCTCCGTGTCCCCCTCCGTGCATTTGTCCCCCTCCATGCTCCTCCATGTCCCCCTCCGTGCATCTGTCCCCCTCCATGCTCCTCCGTGTCCCCCTCCGTGCATCTGTCCCCCTCTCTCCTCCATGTCCCCCTCCGTGCATCTGTCCCCCTCAATGCTCCTCCGTGCATCTTTCCCCCTCCATGTCCCCCTCCGTGCATCTGTCCCCCTCCATGCCCCTCCGTGTCCCCCTCCATGCATCTGTCCCCCTCTCTCCTCCGTGTCCCCCTCTCTCCTCCATGTCCCCCTCCAGGCATCTGTCTCCCTCTCTCCTCCATGTTCCCCTCTGTCCATCTGTCCCCCTCTCCCCTCCATGTCCCCCTCCGTGCATCTGTCCCCATCCATGCTCCTCCGTGTCCCCCTCCGTGCATTTGTCCCCCTCCATGCTCCTCCATGTCCCCCTCCGTGCATCTGTCCCCCTCCATGCTCCTCCGTGTCCCCCTCCGTGCATCTGTCCCCCTCTCTCCTCCATGTCCCCCTCCGTGCATCTGTCCCCCTCAATGCTCCTCCGTGCATCTTTCCCCCTCCATGTCCCCCTCCGTGCATCTGTCCCCCTCCATGCCCCTCCGTGTCCCCCTCCATGCTCCTCCGTGTCCCCCTCCATGCATCTGTCCCCCTCTCTCCTCCGTGTCCCCCTCTCTCCTCCATGTCCCCCTCCAGGCATCTGTCTCCCTCTCTCCTCCGTGTCCCCCTCCGTGCATCTGTCCCCCTCTCCCCTCCATGTCCCCCTCCGTGCATCTGTCCCCCTCTCTTCTACCCCTCCGTGCTGCCGTCCCCCTCTGTATCTCAGGATGGAGAGAGGAGGTAGATCACTGACTCTGTCCATTCACATAACTGAAACATTGTAACCTCCTGTGATTACGATGTCTCAGTTAATGAATGAAGAGAAGCCGTGGTCCTATATATATATATATATATATATATATATATATATTTTTTTTTTTTTTTTGGATATGTATTATCACAGAGAGTAAAAAATATAGTTTTTCTTTCAAAATTGTTGGTCTTTTTTGTTTATAGCGGAAAAAATAATAACCGCAGAGGTGATCAAATACCACCAAAAGAAAGCTCTATTTGTGGGAAAACTATTTTAGGTACAACATCGCATGACCATGTAATTGTCAGTTAAAGCGACGCAGTGAGGTTTTGCAAAAAATGGCCTGATCATTAAGGGGGTAAATCCTTCCGGGGCTGAAGTCGTTAAAAAAAGAAGGTGAGCGGCTTTCCTTTGGGTGGTGCACCAGGTGGGGATTGGTTTAACACATTTGCAGTGGTGGATGGAGATAAACGTTTTCTATTAGAACGTTTTTAGATATACAGTATAAGTGGACTCTCTTTTGGGACTCGCTTCACATGCATTTTTTTTTAATTCTGCATATACAAAAGTTATCACTGATTTTATGTTCGCTGTAAAATCATATTTTGTATATATTATATAGTTATTGTTACGGATACATTTTATTATGTTATAGATTTATATTGATCTAAGCACTTCCTTTTCATTTATGAATGTATCATTAGTTTGAAAATTTAAGGGCAGCAGCTTTATCGCATGCACACAGACGCATCGTTTTTGGACACAGTGTAATATTAATAGTATTGATAAGAATACAGCATAGTTAGAGTGTACATTAAGTTTTCAGCTCACAAGATTTCTTGCAGGTTTTCTTTTTGTTTGTTTTTTTCCAAAGGGAAACCATGATTAGGAATGCCATTAAGGTGTGTTTCCTGCTTAGTAGTGCAGGTGGAGCATATGGAGCACAGTGATAGACCTTAAAGTGATTGTAAACCCATAAAAAAAAACTGCAAGACAAAGGCATAATGAGCTAGTATGCATCGCATACTAGCTCATTATGAAATACTTTCCTTAAATCGAAACCCCGCAGCGGTCCCTGTGCACCGCTGTGACGGGCGACTTGTCTCCCAGGATGTTACTTCCAGGTTTGCGGGCTCCAGCACTGTGATTGGCTGGAGCCGCGATGACGTCACAGAGCCGCCGGTCATCACATCAGCTGAATAAACTTCACGAACGAGCCGTTTCTTCATGTGCTACTATGCTCTGTGCCACCTGGGCGGCTGTTTGGGTGGACGTGTGTCATGTCGCCATGGGCTGCTAGGCTGGAGTTTGGCCTATCCTGGGGTCATCTGACTGCTAGGCTGTCTGAGGGCCTATCCAGAAGCAAGAGAGCAGCGCAGGGTTGGGATTGCGGTTTACAGTCCAACCAGAAGTGACGGTTCTGCTGGCCGGAGAACCTGTTGTGGTCGGAGGTAGAGGGGAAGCTGTCGCCACTAAGGGACCATCCGCCTTATTACCAGGGACCACAGTGAGTAACTTAAAGAGGATATAAACCCTCCTCAAAAAAAAAAACACCCTGCAAGACAAAAGCATAATGAGCTTGTATGCATAGCATACTAGCTCATTATGTAGTACTTACCTCCGATCGAAACCCCCGCAGCAGTCCACGTCTCCCCCTCCGGCCGCCGTCGTCCCGGAGTAACTTCTGGGTATCGCGGCTCCGGCGATGTGATTGGCCGGAGCCACGATGACGTCACTCCTGGCACGAAGACTGAAGCAATGGCACATCTCTTTTGCATTCAAGAAGTGTTTGGCGCCCAATAACTTCCACCTTACACCCACTATGCCTCACAACCCACTACATACAGAAGGATGTCAGCTATTTCTGGCCCTGGAGGTTCTCATAAGGCTCCATTCACACCTAGGCAGACAAATTCACGGCGTTTTGTTGCCGCAAATCGCGGTACAAATAGCGGCGTTTTGTACCGCGATTTGCGGCGACAAAACGCCGGTATTGTCCGCCTAGATGTGCCCCAGATTGACCCCCTCTATGGAGATGGTTGCCATCTCCTAGCCGAACGCCGAAAGCGGCCTGAAAAAAAGGTCCGGGACCTTTTTTCAGGCGGCAGGCGTCCGGCGTTCAGCGTGGAGATGTGAACCATCTCCATAGAGGGACATGTGTTCTCATCCCTCTGGCGGCAGCGGCGTAGCACTACAGGCGTAAAAACGCCTAGATGTGAATGGGGGCTTAGATTGAAGGAAGTCGAAGACCTTGCTACATAAAATATTGAAATTCAAGATTTTTATTCAGTATAAGGAAACATTTTTTGATTTATAAAAGACACATTAAATAGTGCATTATACCTTTATAATCATGTAATAAGGAATACAAGGATGACACTTCTAAATTAGACCTGACCTTGCTGAGACTATAAAGATAATACAAATCCAGACAGTATAGTTATAATATGTGCAAGGCCGCCATCAGGGGGGTACAGGCAGTACACCTGTAAGGGGTCCGGAGGTCCCCAGGGGCCCAGAGGCCCACAGGGCCCCAGATGGCAACCCCCCTTTTTTTTATTAATTTTTTATAAAAAAAAATATATTTTTTAAAATATATTTTTATTTTATTTTTTATTAAAGGGCCAATTTTTTTTTATTTCTTTTTTTTTTGCCCGGATGACAACCCCCCTTTTTTTCATATTTTTTTATAAAAAAAAATTTTTTTTTATATATTTTTTTATTTTTATATACATATATATATATACATATATATATATATATATATATATATATATATATATATATATATATATATATATATATAATTTATTATTAAAGGGCCCAGAGGTACCCAGGGCCCTGGATGGCTACCCCCCTTGTTTTTATAAAAAAAAATGTTTTTTATATTATTTTATTTCTTTTTATTTCATTTTTTATATATATATATATATATTTATTAAAGGGCTCAGAGGTCCCCAGGGCCCCATGTGGCAAACCCCCTTTTTTTTATTTTTTATAAATGTTTATTTTTTTATTTTTGTTTATATATTTTTTTTTTATTAAAGGTCCCAGAGGTCCCCAGGGCCCTGGATGGCAACCCCCCTTTTTATTTTTATTTTATAAATGTTTATTTTTATATATATTTTTTTATTATTAAAGGGCCCAGAGGTTTATTTTTTTTATTTTTATTAAAGGGCCCAGAGGTCCCGGATGGCAACCCCCCTTTTTTTGTAATTTCTTTTAATAAAAAAAAAATATTAAAGGGCCCAGAGGTCCCCAGGGCCCCAGATGGCAACCCCCCTTTTTAAAATAATAAATATATATTTTTTATTTCTTTTTATTAAAGGGCCCAGAGGTCCCCAGGGCCCCGGATGGCTACCCCCTCTTTTTTTATATATATTTTTCTTTATTTCTTCTTTTTTTTGTAAAGGGCCCCCCGCTAATTCGTCGTGGCTGAAGCTGTGTAAAGGGCCCCATAATTCCTGATGGCGGCCCTGAATATGTGACCAATAAACACCTCGATCTGATTCATGTATAATCCATTTCTTTGGGAGGAATATTGAGAGGAAATCCACCCTTAAAAATATATCAGTTTATGGGTGTGCCAAACTTAGGGGGGACCCCAGAAGCTATAAAAGGTAAGAGTGTTAATTGTAAAAAAACACAAGATTTATGGCCTTGAGATGTCACCAGTGGTGTCCCTGAAAGTCCAAAAAAGTCAGTGCTGAATATCAGTTTTGGAGGACTTTAATACCATATCCTGACCATTAATTAGACTAAAGTTTAAACAGACTTCTTAAAGCAAATCGCCTTTCCAATAACACAGAATATAACATCTCATGATTACAAACATGCCTGCTGAACATTTTCAAGGTTCAGCCTTTGATGGTAATTGAGTGAACGTGTTTGAGGTTAATATCTCATGTTTTTGCATATGGCATAGAAGCGAAGACTTCCCACCTTGTAATTCCCCTATGCTGCTGCAACCTTTACATTTATGAATCTTACATCATGTTTCCTGCAGTGTGTATGATGTGTAACAAATCTTCAATTCCTGTTTGTAACAGAGCGGTATGTTTTGAAGTCACGCTGATAAACCTGATAAGCCAAATGTGCTTTCTAGGGCTAAGTTCAGCAAAAAAAAAAAGGTTGCACTTTGCAGTAGGTGCTACACAGAGCCGTCTTTAATGCCGCGTACAGACGGTCGTTTTTTGTGATGAAAAAAAAACGACGTTTTAAATCGTGAAATAAAACGACGTTTTTGAAACATCATTTTCAAAAACGATGTTGCCTACACACCATCGTTTTTTCACAATGTTCTAGCAAAGCGAGGTTACGTTTCACCACTTTTTCCATTGAAGCTCACTTCATAACTAGCTTCTGGGCATGCGCGGGTGTAAAAACGTCGTTTTAAACGTCGTTTTTTGCTACACACGGTCAATTTCTGTGAAACAAAAACGACGTTTTGAAAAACGACACAAAAAATTCGAGCATGTTCGAATTTTTTTTTGGTCGTTTTTTTGAAGACATAAAACGACGTTTTGCCCACACACGATCATTTTAAATGACGTTTTTTAAAACGTCGTTTTTTTTCATCACAAAAAACGACCGTCTGTACGCGGCATAAGGCAGGGCAAAAGGGGAAGCTGCCCTGGGCCATGTCATTGTTGTGGGGACCAAAGCAGCTGCCTCATACTTGCCATCTATCCCAGTTTAAATTTCCTTGTCCCTTGAAGTTTTAGTCCTGTGCTGTGTCCTGATATCTCAGGGTGAAGTGCTGTTACTAATGCTGACCAGCTCTGCCCTATTGTTGTGTACAGATGACTAACCTGCAGACCGCAGGCCAGATTCATGAAGAGATACGACGGCGGATCTCCTGATCCGCCGTCGTATCTCTGAGATCCGACGGTCGGATCTATGCGACTGATTCATAAGAATCAGATTCCTCATAGATCTCCCTTAGATCCGACTGGTGTAACTGACTTACACCAGTCGGATCTTAGGCTGCAATCTACCGCCGGCCGCTAGGTGTCGTCGTGGTTTTTTACGCGTCGGATATGCAAATGAGGAGAACCGCCGATTCAAGTCCGAACGCCCGCCCGTTGCTTTTTTTTTACGTCGTTTGCGTTTGGCTTTTTTCGGCGGATAGTTACCCCTGCTATATGAGGGGTAGCTAATGTTAAGTATGGCCGTCGTTCCCGCGCCGAGATTCAAATGTTTACGTCGTTTGCGTAAGTCGATCGGGAATACGGATGGCCGGAATTTACGTAGCCGCCGAAAACAATGACGTCCTAGCGACGTCATTTGGAGCATGCGCACTGGGTAATTTCGCCGGCGGCGCATACGCAGTTAAATCGGCGCGGGAACGTGCCTGATTTAAATTGTACACTCCCCCCTAGCCGCGGAATTTGAATTCCGCCGGGGGAGTTACGATCCGACGGTGCAATTTTCGAGGTAAGTGCTTTGTGAATGCTGCACTGGCCTCGCTAAATTGCACCGGCGGATCGTAAATCACATAGATTACGCGGATCTAAAGCTCCGCTAATCTATGTGAATCTAGCCCCCTGTGTTTACATGTAAATAACTGCAATTCATATGTAAATAACAGGAGTATTCATATGTAAATAGCGACAGCATTCATATGTAAATAAAGGCGGCATTCATATGTATATCATGCCCCTCTGCAGTGAAGAGATGATGTGCTGCAACCTCTAGCAACCAATCAGTGAGCATTATTACTGTACAGTAACCTCTAGCAACCAATAAACAAGAAGAAATCATGTGTTGTAACCTCTAGCAACTAATCAGTGAGCCTTAATGTGTGCTGTAATCTCTAGCAACCAGTCAATAAGTGGTAATGATATGTTGTAACCTCTGGCAACCAATCACAATCACTTCCTGATCTGATACATAAGTAAATAAACTGATTTTAAGTCTAGCCGATATTTATTGTATGTCTCAGAGCAGGTGGAGAGCAAAATTGTAGGGGGGGGGGGGGGCAAGAAAATGTTTGCCCAGGGTCCAATCAACATTAAAGACGGCCCTGGTGCTACATTCTGAGGTTTATGATTTCGCCAGATTCTGCCATGTTACCAGGTGCTCAGACAAGCAGATGGGCACAGACTGAAAAGCAGCAATAATATTCACCCATTTAAACATTCACTCATTTCTATATGCCTTCATCTGTCTTCATGTAGAGTATGTCCCAGGGAATTCTGAGTTGAGATCTTCCCAACAAAGTCAGTACCTTTGCTCTTGAGTCTTTGATGTATATCAGGCTTTCCCAACATTCCTCCAGGGGTTGCTAAGGGTTCCATGAGTAATTTCTACCTCTCAGATGAGTAACCACTGACACCAATGATCTTTTATAGCTATCTGTAAGGGGGGACATCCTTCCCACAGCTCACTAGTGTAAGGAGCATTCTTTCCTCTGACCACCACGCTAATGTACTGTGAAATGTAGGTATAGTATAGCACCCTTTAGTGTAGAGTGCTAGGTAATGTCAATATGGGTTTTGTAGTGTAGGTATCTGGGTCATGGTGAGTTTCTCAGGGAGGCTGGGTGACTCATCAGGCAGCACCTATGTTACCTCTCTCTACTTACTGAAACTTTTGAGAAACTTCCACAAGAATGAGAGGGAGATTAGAAGGAGCTGCCTGGAGTATTAATGAGGGCTCCAACCAATCCCCGGCCAAATAGGCTGGCAGGGGGGGAAGCGACCTCTTAAATACTGTGGGTCAGGCCAGCAGGGGCAGTGGAGTTCGGGTAGACATTTGGAGATGAAGTGTTGAGGAGGTTGTCCGAGGCCCTTGGGGGTAGCCCCCTAGTCTGGGGGGGTGACTTAAGCCTAGAGCTCAGGTGCAGGAGGGATCCTCTCACAACACACAGTGGAGTCCTGTCCAGTGGCACGGGAGAAGGTGTGAGGACTGCAGGAGCCAGCGGGTACATCTGGAAGATCTCCAGGGAGAAGCCTGCTGGGTGGCTGGTGAGTGGGACAGTAGGGGAGGACTGAGAGACAGCCTAAGAGGACCGAAGAGTGGCAGTCTGAGATGGTTGTAGAGTCAGACTAGTAAGACTGTGGGAGTTTAGCCAGTGAAAAGGGGTAGCTGCAGCCAGGTGGGTTGGCAGAGGTGGTGCTGGGATCAGTAGCCACAGGAAAGTAGCTGGACAATGGGACTTTTCTACACACCAGAGGAGCCCACAGTCCCTGCCTGTGCCTTGTCAGATCAATCCTACAACAGTGTTCCAGCTAGGCCTGAGTGTTTCTGCAAGCAAGGGATCTGTTGGAGGCAGAGGAGTGTACATAGAGAGTGCATAGTTGAGTTTCCCTGAAGAGATTTTTGTTAAAGTCAAGTGGGCATTCCATAATACCCCTATCCTCATCCAAGTTTTTTACCCCGAAATAACGAAAAAACAAAACAAAGCTGAATGGACTGTTTCCTGCGAGCCTGTGGAAAATGTGGTGTGCCTGGCTGTGCAGGATGTGGGATCCCTATTTACCAGTGGCTCCTACTGGGGTAGTGCTACAATAGCAATTATTAGCAGGTTTGCCTGAGACCAGAACATTATTTCAAGAGTTCCCCAATGGTAACATTTTCAGAAAGTTAGATGTGTGTACTGCATTCTCTGTAAGGTACAAAAAGAGAAACTTTTAAAGTGGGAATGAGAACACTATGCAATAGATGTAGTAGTTGGTGAACAGTCATCTAAAGTAAAAGAAAAACGGTATTGAAAGAAATGGAGGGCTACTATTGCTGATCTTCATTAGGGTTGTTATCATGCCTGTCAGTTGAGCCCTCCTGGAAGCCTGGCCAAAAAAAGTCCAGTTAGCAGTTCCACCTTGTTGTTAGGATATGAAAATCATTAAATGGTCATTCCCAGCATGACTGAAGTGAAAACAAAAATTTCTCCTATCATCAAGGCAGCACATGGGGATTACTAACTGGGAGTATAGAGACATAGGCCCGGATTCACAGACATTGGCATATATATTTCTGCCGGCGTAGCGCATCTCATATGCGCTACGCTGACGTAACACAGAGAGGCAAAAAGAGTATTCACAAAGCACTTGCTCCCCACGTTGCGCCAGCGTAACGTAAATTCTTCGGCGTAAGCCAGCCTAATTCAAAGTAGGTGGAAGTGGGCGTGATCCATTTAAATGAACCGTGACCCCATGCAAATGATGGGCTGAACGAACGGCGCATGCGCCGTCCCGTGGAAGCATCCCAGTGCGCATGCTCAGAATCACGTCGGAAATACTCCTTAAGATACATTGAATCACTGCCTACGACGTGAACGTAACCTACGCCCAGCCCTATTCATGTACTACTACGTAAACAACGTAAAATACGACGGCTGTTCCCTGGTCCATACCTTAACATGACTTACACCTGCTTTATGAGGCTTAACTTTACGCCGGACGTAAGCCTTACGCAAACCGCGTATATGATGCGCGGGGCGCAAATATGTCCGTGAATCGCATCTCCCTCATTTGCATATTTGCAATGAGGCGGCCAGCGTAAATATGCGCCCAAGATACGCCGGCGTAGGAAAGTTACGTCGGTTTGAGGAAGCCTATTTTCAGGCGTATCTAGTTCTATGGGCACGGCGCATAGATACGACGGCGCACATTGACACTTACGCGGCGTATCTTGAGATACGTCGGCGTAAGTGCTATGTGAATCCGGGCCATAGTGCAGAACAAGGTATGGCAAGTCAGTAATGGGGAAAGATTAGAAGCAGGGAGATCCCAGGCTATACTGGTGACTTGTCCACCACCCTGTGATTTGGGCACTTTCAGATTTACTTACCTGTTTAAAGCGGTTGTATCACACATTATGAAATACTTACCTTGGAACGAAGACCTCCAGCAGCGCGCTGTCACTGCTGACATCTTCCCCAGCTCTTCCTTCCAGGTTCACGGGCTGAATGAGTGGCTGGAGACACGATGATGTCACTCCCGTGCATGCGCGTGGGAGCCCTCGGCTCCGGCACAGAGCTCTGAAGCACGGTATGCCGGACCTTCAGAGTGCATACACTGGTGACATCACCGGCTGCATCCAGTGTGAATATCTACTGAACGATGCACATTTAGGAGATATTCATTTCACCTACAGGTAAGCCTTAGTATAGGCTTACCTGTAGGTAAAAATCACAAAGCGGACTTTACTACCGCTTTAAGGAAATGTTTTAGGCAATGTTTTATTGCAACCAATACACTTTTATATCAATTCACCTAAAAAATTATTGTCCACTCTGCTTATCACTACTACTCTACTACTAGCTATGACTACTTTACTTGCATTATGTGTGGATGTGTGTTTGTATACATATATATATTTATATACACAGGGGCAGATCCACATACATCTGCGTGGGCGCAGCGTATGTAAGATACGCTACACCGCTGTAAGTTACTTTTCTTTCCTTTGAATCCTGAAAGAATTTGCGCCATAAGTTACGGCGGCGTAGTGTATCTCTCGCGGCGTAAGGGCGCGGAATTCAAATTGGGCGGGTAGGGGTCAAAACTCCCAGGGTGCATTGCTCCAAATGACGTCGCAAGGACGTCATTGTTTTCGACGTGTACGTAAATGGCGTCCAGCCCCATTCACGGACGACTTACGCAAACGACGTAAAAATTTTTAAATTATACGCGGGAACGACGGCCATACTTAACATTGAGTACGCCACCGGATAGCAGCTTTAACTATACGCCGGAAAAAGCCGAACGGAAACGACGTAAAAAAATGCGACGGCCGCTCGTACGTTCGTGGATCGTCGGAAATAGCTAATTTGCATACTCGACGCGGATTACGACGGGAACGCCACATAGCGGACGTCGAAAAATTGCATCTAAGATCCGAAGGCGTACGAAGACGTACGCCTGTCGGATCTAACCCAGATACCGTCGTATCTTGTTTTGAGGATTCAAAACAAAGATACAACGCGGGAATTTTGAAATTGCGCCGGCGTATCAATAGATACGCCGGCGTACTTTCTTTGTGGATCTACCCCACAGTATATACGGTACATCCACATATACAGTGCGTGTGCGTAGTGTGTGTATATAATTATTTTAAAGATTATAGGTTCTATTTAACTATCCTTTATCGGCTGCAGTCACAGTGTATATATTATATGTCAAGTCCCCGCATAACCCAACAGTGTGTCAATTATATATACATTTGTTATCTTAAAAGCAAAAATTATAATTAGCCTTCCAGGTTTATTGTGTTCTGTAACAATAAAAAAGACATAAAATAATTATAACTCATTTGAGGGAACATTAGAAAAAGAACAATTATGAGGATCCCATGGAGAAACATTGTGGTGGAGACAGAATAATTTATTATATTTACCCAAAAATACCCTTTATAAATTACCATGTAGATGTATTTCTTCTCAGTTAAACATAAATAAGCAGAATTTGCATTGTGTATTCAGAAAAATAAAGCACTGTGAAATTTGACCTACAAGCCAGTCACGTTAAGCTCAATGAGAACATTTACCAATAAATGATTTTAAAGTGTTCCCCCAACATTCAAACAGATATAAGGTTCAAACCACTGAGCTACAGTGTAACGCATGTGGTATTTGCTTAGAGATCATTATTATTATCCATGTGACTCTTATTTTGAGCCTTCATTGGTTGTCATTATGGCAAATGACACTCATTACTTCTCAGAGCCCCTTCACACTATCCAGGGCTCAAGTCCTGCGGGAACGCAGGGAGTTCCTGCACTTTTTTCACAGCAGGAACTCAGTTCCCTTTGCAAGACTAGAGCAGCCGAGCCGCCCGAGGCAATCCTTCACTAAGTGGCGATGCCCAGCTCGAGGTCTGCCGCGAGTTATCGCGGGATTTAAAAAGAACTTGCTTCTTTCTAAATCCCGCCATAACTCGCGGCAGACCTCCGCAATGTCTCCTGGGAACAATGACAAAAGCTCCCAGGAGACCTTGCGGCATCGAGGAAGTGACGGAATACCCGCACACTACCCGATTAATCCATATACAGGAAGCGGCCAGTAACATAAAGGAATTACTAAAGTACAGTAGATCCAAAAAAAAAAACCATGTGGTTTAGTAATTATGCATATGAGCGTATAATTATTTTTTGGGGGTTATAACCCTCCCTTACTCGAGTTTTGCCTATAGTTCCATTTTAAAAATGATTTGGGTAGGAGACCAGTATGAGTCCCTGGTGGCCCTGTGGAAGTAAAATTTTAAAGAGTTCTCTCCCGTGCAGGTAGGGCTTAATGCAACCGATTGAAGACACTGAAAACAGTGCTCACTATTGCCTGTGTAGCGCCCCCCCCCCTTACTTTCAGTGCGGGGGCTACACTAAAGTTAGTGGGGAATGGAAGGGTTAGTTTTACTCCCATTCGTGATTTATGGAAACTCAGACTGCTGCCCACTTCAGAATCGGTCCTGTAGGTCAGTCTGCGCTCCAGGGGTATGTTATCACCCCTGGGCAGCAGTTGGCGCTAGAGGGGTTCTGACAGACCCACCTTCGGGGATCCGGTCACCACACCATATGACAGGTATGCTCAAGCTGTCAGTGGGTGACACTGATTGAACTAACTGGGAGGATTTGCTCAAATTGATCTCACAAATCCCAAGTTGTCCAGCCTGTGGCAGAGGCCCTGATTCAGGCCTGTGGCAGAGGTCTGTTTCCTCCCAGTGATCCGCAAGTGACGCTCCGGCTGCCAGGCCTGAGATAACCGCCTGTCCGGGGGCACTTCACCCACCCCGATTGGGGTGGCGATGAATTGAGCTATATCATTGCTGAGAGCAGGCTTGTTCTCTCTTCATATCCAAGGCATGATACTAAAGTTTCTCTACGCTAATCAACCTTTCTCTGTCGTGTGCCATGTTGATGTTGGCCCTTGGAATAAAGCATTGAAAACTGAATTGATGTCTGGACACTTGCTCTTTATTCACACTTACAGAAATCACCCCTAGACCAAGTCAAGAAGGTAACTCAGTAAGCCGATCCCAAACTAATCAGCGGCTCCTTCGGGGGTGAGCGCTACACGTGGGGGATCGTCCGAGATTCGGCTGTTGCCATTGACAACCAGAGAAAGTATAAGTGTGATTTACTAAAGGGGCGAAGAGTGTTTGGTGAAGTGTGAAAGCTGTCCGGCGGCGAGGGGGTTGACCTTGCACCGCTGGGCCTGGGCGTGCGTGTAGCTCTGCGCGCGGCAGCGACGTGCCTGGACAGGTTTTCCACCCTCCTCTGCGTGCAACGTACACCGCCCACCTACCGAGAAGGGAAGAGCCGTGTGACAATGTCTACCTTCTTGCAACTGGGGGGCGCTGCCCCGCAACATAGGTCGCCCACCCCATCAACCGGGACTTTCAGTATGTTCGCACCATCGGGGGTACCGGTGACCGATACGGGTGTTCGCTTGTCGGCACAGGGACAGTTTGTTCTTCTGTCAAGTAGAGGAGCGGAGATGCTGGGCCTGACCTGCCCCCGCTGTGGGGACCTGTCTGTGAAAGTTCAGCCTTTTGCCAGATGTCAGAGATGCGGGACCTATTTATTTGTGGCCATTTCACCCACGCAGGCCCCTAAGGAGTACCGAGTGAATTTCGTTACTGCCGCCCTTACTTTTTAAAAACATGTGTTCAAAAAATTGCTGCGAAAATACTGTGCAAGATAAAAAGGTGTAATGGCCGCCATTGTATTCTCTAGGGTCTTTGCTAAAGAAGCATATATAGGGGTAGATTCACATAGAAATACATCAGCGCAGCGTATCAGAGATACACTACGCAGCTGTAACTTACTTTTGACTGGTTCGAATCCTGGAAGAATTTGCGCCGTAAGTTACGGCGGCGTAGTGTATCTCTGGCGGCGGAATTCAAATCGGCGATTAGGGGGCGTGTTTCATTTAAATCAAGCGCGTCCCCGCGCCGAATGAACTGTGCATGCTCCGTTTCTAAATTTCCCGCCGTGCATTGCGTGAAATGACGTCGCAAGGACGTCATTTTTTAAACTTAGACGTGACTTACGTCCATCCCGATTCACGGACGACTTACGCAAAAAAAAAGAAAAAATTCAAATTTCGACGCGGGAACGACGGCCATACTTAACATGGCAAATCTAACTATACGCCGCAAAAAAGCAGCTTTAACTATACGCCGGAAAAAGCCGACTACAGACGCCGTAAAAAAATTCGCCAGGTACTCGTACGTTCGTGGATCGTCGGAAATATCTAATTTGCATACCCGACGCGGAAAATGACGTGAACGCCACCCAGCGGACGCCGAAGTATTGCATCTTAGATCCGAAGGCGTACGAAGACGTACACCTGTCGGATCTAACCCAGAAGCCGTTGTATCTTGTTTTGAGGATTCAAAACAACGATACGACGCGGAAAATTTGAAAGTACGCTGGCGTATCAGTAGATACACCGGCGTACTCGCTCTGTGGATCTGCCCCATGATGTTTTGGGTTTCTATGTAATTGTTTAGCAAATAAATTATGATTTTTACATGTAGGAGAGAAATGTCAGAATTGGTCTGGGTGCTCCAGAACGCTTGATGGTGCTCCTTGCATGTTGGGCCTCTGTATGTGGCCACGCTGTGTAAAAGTCTCACACATGTGGTATTGCCATACTCAGGAGGAATAGCAGAATGTGTGTAATTTGGGGTGTAATTTGTGGTATGCATATGCTGTGTGTGAGAAATAACCTGCTAATATGACAGAAATGAGATTTTTTTTTTTTTTTTTTACAGAATTTTCTTTTCTTTTTTTCTTTTATAGCGCAAAAAGGTGATCAAATACCACCAAAAGAAAGCTCTATTTGTGTGAAAAAAGGACAGAAATTTCATATGGGTACAATGTTGTATGACTGAGTAATTGTCATTCAAAATGTGAGAGCACCGAAAGCTGAAAATTGGTCTGGTTAGGAAGGGGGTTTAAGTGCCCAGTGGTCAAGTGGTTAAAGAACTTCAGACAAGGTACTTTTGGAACGTCCAGAACATTTAATTGGAACTTCTTGTAGATACAGAATTAATGTAATACAGTCGCTCAGAGATCCCTCCAAACACAGCTCTAGTTCATCCAAGCTCAGGCTGCCCAGTTAATACCTCTTAGATAAGAAAAGTAGCCGACTTCCGGTACCCTGACTGGGTACCCCAAAATAGAGGCCACATGCTTAGAGTAGAACTACACTCTGCAGCATTCCTTCCTGTCAAATCCCATGGCTAAGGCAAAGAGATAGATCCCAGATAGGCTGCCTCCCATTGTCTTTATAGCCCACCACAAGGGGGCAGATCCACGAACACCTGGAAGTCAGCGGCCCTAACCCCCTTTCTGACTCCTTAGGTGACCTGTTGCACAAAAATGCACTAACACAGATATTATAAACACAATGCAAGTGTGTACCTCAAAGTTAGGCACCTGCCTATACACAGGTGAGAAGGATGGGTAACCCAAACCCTTTGTGTTTCACGATTTTACAGGAGGTCTACTGGCATGGGAACTGGCTTAACAACCCGCCAGTAGGGGGCCTCGTACAGCCTGTTATGAGAGCAATATATCGGTTGCCATTGCTAACCTTTATCTGAAAATGTCAGAGGTCATAATGGCGGCCCACATATTTTAGGTTTCCTTTAATAACAGGGAAAGAAAGGTAATTACTGGGGAAATATAGAACGAGAAATATAGTTTTCTGAAAAAGAAAGCTGGACTTAGAAATGTGTAGCGAAGGGAAGTAACGGTTGATTTGCCTGGCATATTGAGGGATCAGGGCAGACCTGGTACCAGGGTCAGACCTGAGAGGTATTGCAGCAATGAATGACAAGCTCCCGCTGCACTTTCTGTCACTTAGCAGGTTCGAATATTTCACTCTGTTGTGCTGTTTTCATAGACTTTCGCCAGGGATTTCTAGGTCTGTCTGGGGTCACTCTAGTTCTGTCCCGTAGCAGACACATTTACAGCTGTAGACAGGCTGCCCCGATGACAGATTCAGAATTCTCTTATGCCCCAGAGAGCTAACTCTTCGTCTTTATAGGTACTCAACAAACAGAAATCAGCCATTGTATCCTTAAAGGGAGAATATGGTTTTAGATGAATTTATTTTTCTAAAAGTTTACAAGTATATAAAAAGCTCATATAAAATCTTTATTTCACAGATATCGGAGTATAGGCACTGCCTTTATGTTTTCTGAGAGACTTTGTTCTGGCCCTTTACCAACAAGCATATGTTAAAGCGCACATGCATTAGCATGTGGCTTTTCATGCGATAAGGTCCACAATACATCCCAACACACGAAAAAAAAGGTTTTACAAAGCAGTCACATATGTGTGATATTTTTATGTAATTAAAGGAATAATATAAGGCAGGCCATACATTATGCAATTTTCTTTCCTTCAACCACGGGCTGAAGGAAAGAGAATTGCTTGATTTCCCCATGAACATAACTGCCAGGGTGAAAAAAAAAACAATAGGCTGGCTGTACTAAAGTCGATCGATGGCTCCACTTCAGTACAACCAGCCTGCCCATAGATGGATCAGAATTTGGCCAGTTCCTGCTGACCAGGCTGACTTTCGATCTGTCTATGGCTGACTTAAGTGTAGTGAAATAGGATGATTTAGTGGCAGGAATATAAACATGGTTTGTGAGGGTATCAGTTACTGTATAGATTGTAAAGTGCCTACACTTGTTGCACCTCCTATATTGGTGTATTGCTTGTGCCAACCAGAGAGATGGTGACTAGCGCTATGTGTGATATTTTTTGTTGTATATTGTTTATTAGGTACTTAATATATATCTCTGTTTATCCAGAATTCTTGCTTAAAGCTCCTGACGAAGCGCAGTAGTGTGAAACATGTAAAGCAGGAGAACCCATTGTGGTCAGTTCTCTAGCTGTCCCGGGAACTCAGCCTGCTCTCCTCCAATGATCAGACTTGTCCTGCCTCCCTTTGGCAGCCATTCACAGGGTAGCTCAGTGTACTGCTGCTTTTCCTCCCCCCAGCTCTTATGCAGCTGAGAACAGAGGGAATGTGATCACTTATAAAAAAGGGAAAAAAAGGTGTTGAAAATGTTTTTTAATATTTAAACACAAATGGTTTGCCTTCCATTTCAATTTTAAATTTAATGGATCGTTTTACAAGGTGATCGTTTACAATTACTTTCATTTCTATAATTTTAATTAATATATTATAATTTAAGTATGTACTTTTGTTTCCTATGGTTTATATTTTGCATCTTTTATTTAGCCTTGAGAAATGGAGAGGGGTTGGAATATAGGGGCAGTTGCTGAGCTGCCCAATGGATTTTAATGGACTATCTCGGTACTGATAAACAACAATATTAAAGTGGATGTAAACCCTGTGAAGTGAACAGCCTCAGATGATACACAGAGATTAACCAAATCTCCCTACATAGGTTTTATATGTATATCTGCTGTGTTCACATTTATATACTGTTTAGAAAGTTGAGATCGTGTTAGGAGATTTTCTCTTCCTGGTTAACACGGAGTGTGATGTCTGGGCATACAGCCAAAGTAGCTAACATTGCTGATTGGAGGAAAGGCACACACCCCCTCTCATCATAGGCAGAGTCTCTAAGGCCGCGTACACACGATCCGTCAAAACCGATGAAAACGGACTGACGGACCGTTTCATCAGTTAACCGATGAAGCTGACTGATGGCCTGATGTGCCTACACACCATCGGTTAAAAAAAGCGATCGTGTCAGAACGTGGTGACATAAAACACACGACGTGCTGAAAAAAACGAAGTTCAATGCTTCCAAGCATACGTTGACTGAGCATGCGCGGCCTTTTGACCGATGGTTTTGCATACTAATGATCGGTTTTGACCTATCGGTTAAGCGTCCATCGGTTAAATTTTAAAGCAAGTTCTCTTTTTTTTGACCAAAGGATAACTGACCGATGGGGCCCACACACGATCGGTTTGGACCGATGAAACGGTCCTTCAGTCCGTTTTCATTGGTTTTGACCGATCGTGTGTACGCGGCCTGAGAGATGTTTTGTAATAGGAGCTGCTCTCTGCTAATCTATTTTAGCAACCTCCTTTGAGAAAAGATTCAGGCTGCTTTTTTCTAAAAAGTCAAAATATATGTTCGGAGTTATCAGGCTGATAACAGAGGAACCGTTCAGAAGAGAACTACGATGCTGCGCGTACACACGATCAAAAAAAAAAAAGTTTTTTCCAACTTCATCATTAAAACGACGTTGCCCACACACCATCGTTTTTAATAAATGCTCTAGCAAAGCGCGGTGATGTACAACGCGTACGACGGCACTATAAAGGGGAAGTTCCATGCGGATGACGCCACCCTTGGGGCTGCTTTAGCTGATTCCGTGTTAGTAAAAGACGATTTGCGCTATTCTGTCGTTTTAGCCCACACACAATCATTTTTTACAACCCGAAAAACGTCATCGTTTAAAACGTCGTAAAAAATGCAGCATGCTTGAAAAAAAAATTGTCGTTTTTCAGAAGCCGAAAAATTATGTGAAACCCACACACGCGGCATGAGACTTAGCTCATTGAAAAGAGATAACAAAATACTGCAGATATATGTGCCCAGCTCAAATTTCATGAATCAGGTTTACATCCACTTTAATTTTATATAAAAAAAGATATTTATTATATATATAAAATGTACATACAAAGTAAATAAAAAAAAATGAAAAAACAAATACTCAGGGTTCCCCCAAGAGATATCTGTTAATGCAGAGTATAGATTGGCCTTTTCCTCAACTAGTTTCACGGTGTGGCACCGCTTCCTCAGGAGGACTAATCTATAAAACAAATGGTACAATAGGACACAAAAACAATATAATTCAACAATGATAATAATACAGAAAGAAATGTATAGGTTGCTCACCTAACAAGTCGATGGCCAGGTGCGGAGCCAGGTCGCTCGTAAGAAGGCAGACAAGGGGGATTGTGTGGAACTAGTTCTGGATAAAAAGGCTTTGGCCCGGATTCACGTAGCACTTACGTCGGCGTATCTCGAGATATACAGCGTAAGTGTAAATGTGCGCCGTCGTATCTGTGCGCGGTGCCCACAGAACTAGATACGCCTGAAAATAGGCTTCCTACGACCAACGTAAGTTTCCTACGCCGTCTTATCGTGGGCGCATATTTACGCTGGCCGCAAGGGGCGCTCCCATTGATTTAAGATTCGAATATGGAAATGAGTGAGATACGCCGATTCACGAACGTACTTGCGCCCGGCACATTAATATATGCGGTTTACGTAAGGCTTATGTCCGGCGTATAGTTATTCCCCATCTATGAGGCGCAACTCATGCAAAGGTATGGACCAAGGAACAGCCGTCGTATTTTACGTCGTTTATGTAGTAGTACGCGAATATGGATGGGCGTAGGTTACGTTCACGTCTGAGGCAGTGATTCGACGTATCTTAGGGAGTATTTTCGACGTGATTCTGAGCATGCGCACTGCGATGCGTCCACGGGACGGCGCATGCACCGTTCATTCGGCCCATCATTTGCATGGGGTCACGCTTCATTTAAACTGATCACGCCCACTTCCATCTACTTTGAATTAGGCTGGCTTACGCCTACGAATTTACGTTACGCCGGCGCAAAGTTGGGAGCAAGTGCTTTGTGAATACTGTGCTCGCCGCTCTGCGATATGTCGGCGTAGCGTATATTCGATACACTACGCCGGTATAACTATGCGCCGCTGCATGTGAATCCGGGCCATAGTGTTGGTGGAGGGACATAATAAGTTTATTTAGCCTTATTATTTGGGAAGTCTCAGAAAATACAATCTTCTGCTTTAACCAGTTTAAGTAGGGGATTTCCATGCTACTTGTAAAACAACAACTTACTGTTCTTATAGAATGGCGTTTTTCCCTAAGCAGCTAAAAAAAAAAAAAAAAATATTTATGAATTTTTACATTGGTAATTGAAAAAAATTCTAACTCAAAGACCATAGCGCCATTGTCAGCATTTCCACAGAATTACAACGCTTCGCCATACCCTTCGGGCTGGATGCTAAATATCCCCCTCCCTGTGTTGGACATAGGATCACCCCCGAATGGCGTCACGTGAACAATGGCCGTGGTAATTGAAAAGCAGACCCTCTGCGTGCTTCAGTTAATTCATCTCATTGTTGATATGCTTGTCTGCGGCAAAAAAAAAAAAAAAAAACTATTCTGTCCTCTTCAGATGTTATTGGCTTGAGAGAGCAAAGTTCTTTTATAAAGGAAACTTAATTAAG
The DNA here is from genome assembly GCF_905171775.1 of Rana temporaria. Taxonomy (NCBI): domain Eukaryota; kingdom Metazoa; phylum Chordata; class Amphibia; order Anura; family Ranidae; genus Rana; species Rana temporaria. The sequence goes on along the minus strand of NC_053494.1, from coordinate 190,667,346 downwards.
AGAGGGAGGGTGTTGATTTTGTGTGATAATAAAGTTTCCTCGTATTACCCCTGAAGATTAATAAACTTTACCAGAAACTTATATCTAATTTATGTGACTTTAAGGGTCATGCTTTAATAACGATGATGAAACACGATTATTACTTCTTAATGCTGAAATTACAATTTTTACATGGTAAATGTTTCTCTTTCTCTCTCTCTCTGCCCCGTGGCACCAACATCTTTATCACTCCATGTGTTTCTAGTTTTCGAACCTTTACCCCTGCTGTTTGAAAAATATTTCTCATTTTCGTCCCCTATGGAGTTCAGAAATCCCTAAAGGCAAGCCATTAGTGATCTCTCTGCCTTTCTCCAAATACTTATTATGATCACCATTGCAACCGCTCTTGCCTCATTGGCTTTCGCTAAGGTATGTAAATGAGATGGTAGCAAGACACACTTTTTTTTTCCTTTTTTTTTTTGCAACCGTGCAACTTCATAGAGATGTATAAAATGGGCAGCTATTAGAGTGACTGAGAACGTCAGCAAGATTTATGCATGAGTGACAAATTGTCTTGGAAATGTTACTTCTGAGCCTGCTGTCTCAGTGTCTTTTCTAATCAATCTAGACGTTGTATGATTCAGTGTTTAGTTTATTTTATTGTCTATTTTTCCTCTTCTTTTTTTTTTTTGCTAGTATATGTATTTATTTCATATCTCAAGCTATCAGTAAATTTTTCGACTGGAAAAATAAACAATAGCAGCATTACCGAGAGCAGGGCAACTGGAATACACATGTGGCGCTTGTTTAAAGCTGGACCCCAGGCATTCGGCTAAATGCAAATTTAAAATGTAGATCTGGGAATTGTTTTTTTTTTTTTTTTACCTGCCAAAAGATCTGTAATTCTGTTGAGCCAGTTTTATGGCTTACACAGTGACCTCGGTTTTCTTTACTGTAGTTAAGCCTTCCAGCTTGGTCATTGACCTGCCCTCAGATTATGAAGGAGCATCACTACATTGCCCAAGGTCAAAAGACATATTAGATTTGTAGAGTGTTTTATGGAGCATATTGGCACAAGGAACACATTATTAGGACAAGTGTGAGGCCGCGTACACACGACTGAGAAACTCGACGGGCGAAACACATCGTTTTCCCCGTCGAGTTCCTTGTTCGGCTGTCAAAAAACTCGTCGAGCCAAATTTTCCCATTGCCCAACGAGAAAATGCTCTCTTTTTTGCTCGACGAGTTTCCCGACGGGTTTCTCTGCGAAAAGTGTACTCACGACCGGTTTTCTCGGCAGAATACGTCTCCCATCGAGTTTCTTGCTGGATTCTGCCGAGAAAACCGGTTGTGTGTACGGGGCCTAATGCCTCGTACACACGACCAGTTTTCCCGACGGGAAAACTGTCATGTTTGCTTTTTGTCGGGAAAACCGGTTGTGTGTATGCTCCATAGCAGTTTTCCCGACGAGAAAACTGGTCGCAAAAAAAATAGAACCAGCTCTCTTTTTTTCTCTCAGATTCCCGGCTGGCTTTTCCCGTCGCGAAAACTGCCCGTGTGTATGCTTTTCCGAGGGGAAAAAAACATGCATGCTCAGAATCAAGTATGAGACGGGAGCGCTCTTTCTGGTAAAACATTATTGCATCGTTTAATGCAGCGCATGAAAAGCATGAATTGTCTCTCACCAAGCTTTTACTAACACAAGGATCAGCAAAAGCAGCCCAAATGGTGGCGCCATTTGAACCGAACTTCCCCTTTATAGTCCCGTCGTACGTGTTCTACATCACCGTGCTTTGGTCGGGCAGGATTTAGCATGAACATCTGTATGCAAGGCATGCTGGAGAGGAATCACACCAGGAAAAACAGGTCGTGTGTACGAGGCATAAGGCACATTGGCCCAGATTCTCAAAGGGCTTACGACGGCGCAACGCAATGTATGCCGTCGTAAGTCCTAAGTATGTCCGTCGTTCCCGCGTCGAAATTTAAAAATGTACGTTGTTTGCGTAAGTAGTCCGTGAATGGGGCTGGACCAATAACGTCGAAACCAATAACGTCCTTGCGACGTCATTTGGAGCAATGCACCCTGGGATATTTTCAAGACGGCGCATGCGCAGTACGTTCGCAGTACGTTCGGCGCGGGAACGCGCCTAATTTAAATGCTCCACGCCCCCTACCTGGCTCATTTGAATTAGGCGGGCTTACGCCGGGAGATTTACGCTACGCCGCCGCTACTTTACAGGCAAGTTCTTTGTGAATAAAGCACTTGCCTGTAAAACTTGCTGCGGCGTAACGTAAACCAGATACGTTACGCCCGCACAGTTTTACGCCCAGATACGAGAATCTGGGCCATTCTTCCAAATGACCATCACACTAATGTATCATGACTTGTAGATATAGTAATTTTTAGCAGGGGTTCCCTGAGACAAGAAAATTATTTCAATGGTTCCTCTGTGTTAAAAAAGTTGAAAAAAGCCATTCTAACAGGATAAATATTTAGCTCCAGTCTGAGTTCAAGCACACTTTAAGTTAGGGTTGCATTTGGGGAAGGGTAAGTTTTTTTTCAGAGGAAGTGGTTGGGCATGAAGAGCTCACTTAGTGGTTTGGTTAAGTGCCAGGGTAAGGGTGAGTGGTAGCAAAGTCTAAAAGAAAAAATACCTTGCCCCTTTGAAGTTAAGGGCATAATGTGATAGTATGCATCACATACTAGCACTTTAAGAAAGACTAACCTTAAAATGAAGCCCTCCAGTGGCATGCTATCACCGTTGACAGGACTTCCATCTTCACCCTTCTGGGTTTTTAGGCTCTAGCCATTTGAATGGCCAAGCCACGATTATATCACTCCCACGCATGCACGCAGGAGCCACGATCATGGCACAGTGCTCTAAAGGGATGAGATACTCAGTATGTCGTCCTTTCTGAGTGCAGTGCATCAGTGATGCCACTGGCTGCAGAAATAGTGAATATCTCCTAAACGGTGTACATTTAGGAGATATTCCTTGTGCCTACAGGTAAGCTTTGTTATAATGAGATACAATTACTCCTACTAATAGGGGCACTACTCCTTATCCTACTGATCGCAAACTATGAGGCCATATTTATTCTCACCAATGCTGGGCCCGGGGCTTTTTCTGCCCCCGTTGGCCACAATACGGCCCTCCTAAAGGCTGAAGAACAATAAACTGGCTCTTTGTTTGAAAAGTTTGGAGAGCCCTGCCTTAGAGTGAAGCCCCCACAGCAGCGCCCGGTCACTGCTAAAGGGAGCTAACATCCGTGTTTTATCTGTATTCGCGGGCTCCGGCACTGTGAGTGGCCAGAGCCTCGATGACATCACTCACATGCATGTGTGCGGGAGCCCCCTGTTCTGACAAGAAGCTCTGAAGTTCTGCCCCAATATGCCGGACCTTCGGAGCGCATGCACCGCTGAAGTGAGCAGCTGCATGTAAGGTGAATATCTCCTAAACAGCGCACATTTAGGAGATCTTAATTTTATTATAGGCTTACCTGTAGGTAATAATAACAAAGCGGGTTATACAATCTCTTTAAAGCATGGGTCTTCAAACTACGACCCTCCAGTTGTTCAGGAACTACAATTCCCATCATGCCTAGTCATGTCTGTGAATGTCAGTGTGTTACAATGCCTCATGGGACGTGTAGTTCTACAACAGCTGGACGGCCTGCTTTAACCACTACCCGACGGGCGTACGACTTTATACGGCCGCGGGGTGGTTCTCAATCTCTAACAGGCCGTAAAAACACGGCCTGCGCGCGCATCTAGCGGCGCGGGCGCGTGCGCGTCCGACGGCGGCGCGCGTGCTCGCCGCATCGCTGAGATGCTGATCCGAGTGCCTGGCGGCCGTGATGTCCTCCAGGGACTCGCGATCGGCGGCTACAGGGACAAGATGTGGAGCTCTGTGTGTAAACACAGAGCTCCAAGTCCTGTCAGGGGAGAGAGGAGACCGATCTGTGTCCCTTGTACATAGGGACATAGATCGGTCACCCCCCCCAGTCACCCCCCCTCCACCTACAGTTAGAACACAATTTAGGGTACACATTTAACCCTTTCCTCACCCCTTAGTGTTAACCCCTTCAATGCCAGTCACATTTATACAGTAATTAGTGTAACTTAAATTGAAAAAGTTACGTTGCGCCGGGTTTTTGTGGATCTGGCCCATAGTATCTATTTTCTGAGTGAAACTTTTGCCCTCAGAAGAGATGGGTTTTGATTTTTCCTCTGAAGGCCAAGTGGTTCACCTCCAATCGGATGTTGGCTGGTAGAGTGTTCCATAGTCTGGGTCCTTGTACTGCAAATCTCCGTTCTCCTTTGGACTTGTATCTGGCTTTAGGTATCTAGAGTAGATTTTGGTTGGTGGATCGCAGAACGTGATTGGGGTTGTGAGCTTTTAGTTTTTCGCATAGATATTGGGGGGCATTTCCTTGAACACATTTATGTGTTAGACAGAGTGCCTTGAAAGAGATTCTGTCTTCTACTGGCAACCAATGAAGCGATCTCAGTGAGAGTGAGATCGATTCCCATGTTTTTTTTCCAGTCACCAATCTAGCAGCCGTATTTTGAACGACTTGCAGACGAGAGATTTGGTATTTGGGGAGTCCGAGATAGAGGGCATTTGCATAGACGAGTCTGGAGTTGATAATTGTTCCCACCACGACTGCAATGTCTTCTTTAGGGATGAAGGGAGTGAGTCTGCGTAGTAGGCGCAGCAGATGGTGCGATCCGCTGACTACTGACCCTATTTGCTAATCTATTTACTAATTAGGTGACTTCTGAAGGTAATTGGTTCCACTAGATTTTACTTAGGGGTATCAGAGTAAAGGGGGCTGAATACAAATGCACACCACATTTTTCAGATATTTATTTGTAAAAAAAAATTAAAACCATTTATCATTTTCCTTCACAATAATGTGCAACTTTGTGTTGGTCTATCACATAAAATCTCAATAAAATACATTTACGTTTTTGGTTGTTACATGACAAAATGTGGAAAATTTCAAGGGGTATGAATACTTTTTCAAGGCACGGTATATGTGAACCTGACAAAAGGGTAAGAAACATGTGTCTTTTCTTTGCACATTTGTAGAAAATGTAATGTGAACACATATATGAGTCATGGACAAAAGTTCAGTTGCACTGAAGGTGCCCCAGTTTACTGCCAGCTTTTTATATAGACTTAGGGGTAGATTCACAAAGGAGATACGACGGCGTATCTCCAGATACGCCGTCGTATCTCTGAGTCTGATCTGCCGTATCTATGCGCCTTATTCATAGAATCAGTTACGCATATATTTCTATTAGATCCGACCGGCGTAAGTCTCTTACGCCGTCGGATCTTAACTGCATATTTACGCTGGCCGCTAGGGGCGTGTACGCTGATTTACGCCTAGAAATATGTAAATTAGCTAGATACGCGAATTCACAAACGTACGCCCGGGCCGACGCAGTACAGATACGCCATTTACGTTAGGCTTTTCCCGGCGTAAAGGTACCCCTGCTATATGGTGGCGTACATGCGGCGTACCAATGTTAAGTATGGACGTCGTTCCCGCGTCAAATTTTGAATATTTTACGTCGTTTGCATAAGTCGTCCGTGAATGGGGCTGGACGTCATTTACGTTCACGTCGAAACCAGTACGTCTTTGCGGCGTACTATGGAGCAATGCACACTGGGAAATTCCACGGACGGCGCATCACGTCAATCACGTCGGGTCATGGTTAATTTACATAACACACGCCCACCTCTTCACAATTTGAATTAGGCGGGCTTACGCCGGCCTATTTACGCTACGCCGCCGCAACTTTCTTTTGAGAATATGGCACTTGCCTGTAATAGTTGCGGAGGCGTAACGTAAATAGGATACATTACGCCCGCACAAAGATACGCCATTCTACGTGAATCTACCCCATATACCGTACATCTAATTGATCGCACAGTACTAGGTCGTTCAACTCCAGCTTGTACAGCTTTTACACATACCTCTGTATGACACATTATTTTTAAATACTCATCATTTATTTTTTACAAAAATAAAAAAGTTCACTTACAGTATGTATCCACATAATTGTTTCCATGAATCATAAAAACAATCAAATATATGTTATATTATTATATTCAACCAGTAACAAAAATCACTAATATATTATAAGGTAATTCATCAATACATTTTGACACTACTTTACAGGGGCGGCCCTTCAATTAAGAGCATACAGGCACCGCCCCCTCAACCCTTCACCACCTCCCCCTATCCACGCGTCCGACTCCTTGTAGGATGCCAGATGCATGGATTTCAATGGGGAGCGGGTGTTTTTTTGAAGCACCTTATTAGAGCCAGAGGGTCTAATTTTCTTGAAAATAGGGTGGGCTTGGGGCGCAGAGAAAGCAAACGGAGCCCACCCAGGTGTGTTACAAAAGCGAATGAATATTCGCAACTGTAACACTGATCCTCCTTCTGGCAAATCAGGAAGCGGGTTGTCAGGATTAGTGTTATTGCTTGGGTCACCTGCTGGTGGCACTATTTTTTTCAGCATCAGAGGGTGTAGTTCTGGTGGCCACCAGCGGGTGTCTTCCAGCAGATGGACGTTCTGATGATTAAGCTGCACCTGATTTGGAACTGCTGGGAGTATATAAGCCCACGCTTCACTGAGGCTCAGGGCTTCAGTATTGCTTCTGTAAGCCTTGTCCCTGCCTGTATCTGATCCTGAACCCGATCCATTTGCCTAATCCTGATCTGTTTCATGCAGGGGCGGACTGACAACTCATGGGGCCCCCGGGCAATAGAAGATTATGGGGCCCCTCTGGCTTACAGATGGCCACCACGCCAGGAGGTAGTGCAGAGGCGGGCAGCTAAAATCTTGGGATATTCACATTAAAAGCATTTCATTTTCGGACATATCAGGGACAGATCTAAAAAAAACACAGATTTTTACATACTGTCCCTGGTTTTACTGAGCCTGGCAACCTGGATGGGGCCCCCAAGTGGCATGGGGCCCTCGGGCAGTGCCCGAGTGACTCAATGGTCAGTCCGCCCCTGGTTTCATGTATACCGTCCCTGAGGCTTGTCCCCTAATACCTGCTTCCAGTTCCCCCTTGCTGACTGCTCCCAGTACCTGGCCTTCTGTTCCCCTTTTCTCTCGTCCCTGCCTTGTTTATGTGTGTTTGTTCCCGTTCCTTGTATATATTAGTTAGATAGTTAGATTAGGTGTATTGGGGTTTGCTGTGGTTTCTTGTATTCATTTATTGTTGTTTGGTTTGCACATGTGCCTTATCTTAAATAAATATATTTTTTCACTTGCCTTGTCTCTGATTCCTTAAGTGCAGCCCTGTGCAACCCTGTGCTGGATGCCTACGTTAGGCCCCCCTCACACGGGTTTTGAGACCCGTCACCTGATTGGCTGAAAGGACAGGCGATCCTATTGGACGTCTAGGAGGAGGGGAGGAGCTGGCGATGGAGAAGAGGACATGGAGCAGCTGCACACTACCCGCCACCACATTTTTCAAGAAATTTCAGTGTTTGCTCATAGTTCCCAACTTTCCCTGATTTTCTATGGACTGTCCCTGATTTCGAGGGACTGTCCCTGATTTGGAACAATGTCCATCTGTCCCTCTTTCCTCCTCATTTGTCCCTCATTTTGGTCTGCTCTCTATAGTTGTATATAAAATAAACAATTTATCTTACAAAGTGTTTCCCCTTGCTAAACCTTTCATCCAATTTCTAAATTGCTGCAAAAAATTATATAAAGGAATAGTTGTGGTAAAAAAGAGCACTTGTAGGTTTAGCTAATATTTATTTTATTTTATAAAGCTCCTTTAAGGGGGTGTGGCAGGGGGTGTGTCCTATGCCTACATACTTTTGCAATAGGTGTCCCTCATTCCCATCTCAAAAAGTTGGGAGGTATGTGTAGCACTACCCCCGGAGGAGCTGCTGGTTTGTTTTGGGTGGCATGTTACTTCATGGCTCCTCCGCCGTCTTAGGGGTGTATGGTGCATATAGCAGTAGTAAAGGAATGTCCATGACAGGTGTCTTTTGCTGTGCTCTTTATTACCCAGTCGGGTAAAAACAATAAAACTTGTGGTGAAGAAGGTAGAGTTGAAAGGAGAAGAAGAATAGCAAATTCAAGCGTAGCAATAGGGAAACAGTCCTGCTCCCACGTGTAACACTTCCTGCGCCACTTCTGCTTGAGTGGTAATAGCGTACCTGGACAGGCCTCCCTCACTGACCTGGCAGCCAGAGTATCGCTAGAACTTTAAGGAAAAGTCTCTGCCACTGATCCTCCTGGAATTAAATGGAACCTTTTGGGAAAAGTCTCTGCCACACACCCTCCTGGAATGGCCTGGAACCTTTTGGGGGAAGTCTCTGCCACAGACCCTCCTGGAATGGATTCAGTGAGAAACCTCTGCCACAGGCCCTCCTGATTGTGATTACGAAGATGAACCTCCTTGGAAGAATTACACCTGGATCTCCTTCAAGTTACTTTCAGGTACCGACTGACAGGTGACCAGCCTCTCAGTGTCCGGATACCTCGATCCCCAGTGGTTTGTCGAGACCCTATTGAATCAACAGCCTCTCATTGGCTCTCCTCAGATGGACTTCCCACCAAACAGCTATACCGCTTGGGATCTTCAGGATTGGGAACCCAGTCGACCACTGGGCTCCCTGCCACAGCTCAATTGTTCCGGACCAACTTGGTCCCGGAACCAGGAACTTCGCGTGGCATGCGCGCCCCGGCCCGGTAGGCCATAACGCCATGGAGCCGTGGTGCAGACACCCTAAAGGTGGATGCCGCACTTGAAGAAGAAGACCCAGAACTAATGGTGTCTGCCCCATAAATACCCTCCCCCAGCATGCACAGTGAGGCCTAACCCTCCTGATTGGCTGCTGCGGAAGAGCACCCAAGTTTTGACTCTACTGCTGCCACCTACTGTCCTGGGGTGGGAAGAACACCCCAGCAACAACAGAATAAGCCCACAGCACCGTCAAGCTGAGACAAACACAAGTTTGAACACATTAACCAGATCAGAGTTTAACTAACACTCTGATCTCCCTCTAAATTTAAATAGCGCCGGTACTTTGAAGTTACCAGGCGCTACACATGGTTTACTGAATGTTGTTCTAAACGGTGTTGTCTGTGTGTACTGAATTTCATAATAATACATGTCTTTCCAGATTTGGGGGATTACCAGGATGATAAAGGAGAAGATCCCTAGGATTTGATTTGTCATGTTATATACCCATTTTTGTTTATTCTTTTTAAAAGTCAACTGTCTTTGTGCAACTATGTTTTATCTGAAGATATTACCATGTTTATTTTAAGTGGAAATTGTGACTTGCAATATATTGATATTATACTCATGGTGTACTGATGTACCTTATAAACAGGGTTTGAAGGTAATGTCTACAAATTTGATGAAATATAGTTTTTATTATAAGTAACTGGTGGAATGAAGTATATCCAGTGTATAAAATCAAATAAGCAGTTATGAACAAGCAGCATTGTGTAGCAGTATTGGCATACCATGGGTGCCAAGATGAAGTAACTCCTGTTCTGTACTTTTCTATCACCCCTAGCTGACCCATAGAGATGGCGAAAGACTCCAGAACCCAGAAGAAGAGCAGGAGAAGGTGGAAGCTATGGCAATGCAGGAGCAGTGGAGTGAGTATGTCACAACCCTGGAAGCAAACCTTTGCAAGATAGGTCTACCATAGTGCTGTGCATACTTGCACCTTATAGCAAGAACCCCAGAGGCCCCAAATCTTTGGGTGATCCTCCCATAGAGATCCTTTTCCAGACATTTCCTGGTATAGGGTGACAACACTCTGTCCCTGTCTCTCAACTGAACTGTTGTTTCACTCTGTTAAATGGGGTTCCATTGAAGACTACAATGAGTTGGGCTGCGAGGACATCACTCCTGCAAAGGGATAAAGGCGTCACATCATCATCATAGCACAGAGTGGTGCCATAAATTTTCACTGAGTTGCCCATGCAAAAGTCTGTTCTGTTATAAAAATCTGTCAGCGTTTTTCCTTTTTTTTAAAGAGGAAGTAAACCCTGATGGGTTTTACTTCCTCTTGGTTTTCCTGCAAAGGTAAAGCATAATGGCCTAATATGCATCACATAGTAGCCCATTTTGTGTCACTTACCTGAAACTGAAGCCTGCGATGTCCCCGATTTCCTCGTTGGCAGGAAGCGTCCATTCTTCACCCCTCTTCCTTCCAGGGTCGCAAACTATGGCTCTTTGACTGTCCGGAGTCGCGTGATGTCACTCCCGGCGAATGTGTACGGGAGCTGCCAGTCACGGCATGGCCCCATCTAGAAACAGCACAGCGTGTCCTTTCTAGAGTACGCAAGCGCCGAATACACTGGTGCATGCACAGAAGACATCACCGTATGAGGAAATTGTAAATATCTCCTAAACCGTGTAGGTTTAGGAGATATTTCAAGCACCTACAGGTAAGCCTTAATCTAGGCTTACCTGAAGGTGAAAGTGGTCTGTAAAGCCCCGTACACACGATCAGGCTTTTGCACGGCTGAACTCACATTGGAATTCCGACAGAATTCCATCGGAGTAAAAGAGAACATGTTCTTTATCTAAACTCCGATGGAATTCCTCGGAATATCTGATGGAAAAACTCAGATGGGTCATACACACGGTCGGAATTTCCGATGGAAAAAGTCAGTCAGACTTTTTCTATTGGAAATTCCGATCGTGTGTACGGGGCATAAGGGTTTACAACCACTTTAAGGTTTAATTCCACTTTAAATAATTCTGTATACAACCTTGAGCAAGTCCTTCTGACATGCTTATCTCATAAACCTTTAAAAAAAAAACCTCCATCCTAAGCTTCTCCAGGCGCCATAACTGTCCCTAAAGTTCCACCCGCCTGTGCTATCTACAAATAATCAAATAATTAGATGTAGATGTCAATTTTCTCACTGAGACTAAAACCTTGCTGCCGATCGACATGAAAACCCTCCCAGTGCCATTATGCATTTCTACCTTGATGCGCATTATCCCCGATGTTTCAGTTAAACACGACATGAAATAACGGCTGCCGTATGACATCTTGTTAAAATGTTTTCATTCCCGTCCGTGCCTTCCCTCTTCTACCAGAACGCTAAGAGATATGTTCTTTAATTAAAGCAAGTGGCAACTCAGTGTTAACCTCGTGCGGCGTTATCCAAAACTTCATCAAATATTCATCTAAAAAAAAAAAATTAAATAAAAAAAAACCTTATTAAAAAAACAAGTTCACCGGTTTCCCCTTTCTTAGAGAGTGGCATTTAACAAAGCCCAGGCAGGATGCACATGCTGTGTGTGGAATTACAGGCTGCCAGGGCTCAAGGATTGACAGGGGGATCATTTTGTTACAAGCCACCTCCAGTCTATTTTGACAACCGGTCATTACACCTCTGAGCAAAGCACTCAACTGTAGGTTTTCTGTGCAATGCAAATGGCCACAAATGGATTCAATTTAGAAGGAGCTGAGAATGTATCATTTGCTCTCCTCCAAAGGTAAAATCTATTCATTTTTTTTTCCTCCTAAGACAAGGAGAAATGTATTCTGATCATTCTCTCCAATCATCCTTAGGAGCATGAGAATGCTTTGACTTGACGATGTGTACAAATAACACAGGCCCCAGGAATGATAAATATAATATTCAATCATTTTATATTTAAACCCTTGAATGTGAATGTAAATGCGCATTGGGAACCCCTTGTAAACACTCGTGTCATTTAACAATCCTCTTGTGACCTGATAGGAAGGGGTGTCACATATTCCCTCGGCTTGCGAACGGCATGCATGTTGGGTTCTTTTGAATGGAAAGCGTTCTATTTACAGATTTCATTCAACAATTCAAATAAATAGAAATTACATTTAGGAGACACTTTTTATGATACCAACTTTACACATTAAAATATCATTGTACAATCTGCTAAATTAAGGATTAATGGTACAAAAAAATCTAATGAAAGGTAATCCAAAATGTATAATCTCACACAGAAAGAAAAGACTTGGGATCATGAAACAGTTTTATTTTTCAACATAATCTCCCATAAAGTGTATGTAGTACCAAAACTTTAATGCTACCTTTTTTGGGCTTTTTTACTTTAATTGGGATGATATACCTGTAACGGAATGGCCCGTGATACCCAGGGACTTTTGAAGGATGCGGGGTACTCCTGTGCCAGCTTCACCAATGACTCTTGGGTCTATGGTCATCCTATGTTCATTAGGGGCATAGGATGACTGAGAACTGATATCTCGGATTACATGAGAGGGGACATTAATGATAATTCATGTATTGCAGGAGATCTTGAAATATTACAAGTTGTTAATTCTGACCCCAACAGGTCAATAGCAGAGTGACTCATTCATGTGGGGACACATACTGTTGAGGTGTTAATTGAGTCTGGCTCCTAAGATATTTCATTGTGCTATGCTAACTAACCCTGTATTGTGTGAAAGTTCTATTGATGCTAATATGTGTTGTGAGTTAACACACTCTAAATGTCCTGATGTCAGCTATAGTAATTGATTCATGTAGATTCGGTGCCAGAATGTCTAAGATGTGGATTGAGGGGGACTCGTTAAGCACCCATTGTGTGATGTTTTGGGTGGAGTGTTTCATTGTCCCTGTGATTACTGCAGCATGCTTTGTAACTGTATATAACCAGCCTGAGCTTACCATTAAAGTGTTCATTCGTTTTGGAACCAGAGACAGAGCTGTGTGTGTCTCGTTTCTGGGGGAAATCCAATGGGTCCTGTCTGCTGGATTGTGGAGTGTCGGATAAGCTGTCTTGGGTTGGTGGAATGGAATATCGTAAACGTTGTTAACCCCTGACCGTTACAATACCTATCTTCGAATGATGCAACAGATGATAGTTTTCTCTAATGCCGCGTACACACGACCGTTTTTAATGTCATGGAAAAAACAACGTTTTTCTCTACATGATTCTTATTAAGCCTGCCTAACATACACACGATCGTGAAAAAAAATGCTCGAGCAAAGCACGGTGACGTACAACGCGTACGTCGGCACTATAAAGTAGGGATGCACCGATATATCGGTGGCCGATACATATCGGCCGAAAACAGCATTTTTGGGTCCCTGCCGAAACACATTAGAATTGCCGATAATGAACGCTGTGGGCGGGACCATTTCGTTTACAAGGGGGCACAGTTCTAATACATACACAGACCGCCAGACACACACGCTGGCCGCCAGACATGTACATAGCGCGGGCAGCGGCAGCGGCACTGTACAAATTGCGTGCCGACTGCCGATCGTGCTCCACCGGATTCCTCCTAGCTCCATTTCCTGGTATTTGGACTCCCCCCTATGGGGGAGTCTTTTGGTCTAGTCCAGCGGCGTGAGCGGCGTGACGTCACGGCCGGAGGTGAGGGAGGACTCGGAGCGCTGGGCAGGCCAGGAGCTGTGTCGGAACCTGTGACAGTCAGAGTCAGAATAACCACACTGCCTGCCTAGGAGGAACCTAGCAGCGTAACCTGATAAAAAAAAGTAAGCACTAGCAGGGGGGAGGGGGGTTAACTAACTGAGACTGACCAGCACTTTCCTAATGAAAAAATGGCAGATAAAAAAAAATTATCTGCTATTTATTCACAGAGGCACAGCGAGGCTGTAATTAATGTTTTTTTTGGTAGTCAGAGAAGGCAAGCATGGCTCAATAACACACAAAAGTTTTTTTAAAAAAACATTTGTGTGTTATTGAGCCATGCTTGCCTTCTCTGACTACCAAAAAAAACATTAATTGCAGCCTCACTGTGCCATCACACGTCGCCACTGTGCCCATCAAACCCAGCCACTGTGCCAACACACTTTGCCACTGTGCCCATCAAATGCAGCCACTGTGCCCATCAAACGCAGCCACTGTGCCAACACACGTCGCACGTCGCCACTGTGCCCATCAAACGCAGCCGCTGTGCCCATCAAACGCAGCCATTGTGCCATCACACGTCGCCACTGTGCCCATCAAACGCAGCCACTGTAACCAATTATATACTATTTGTGTCTAATTTTTTAAATAAAAGTTTGGATTTTATTATATTGAATTGGAGCTTTTCAATTCTGGTTATTTGAAATCAATGAAGCTAATTAAAATGTCTTGTGTAATACATTCAATTATTGAAAAAAAAATTGAAATAGGGGAAAAAAAGAAAAGTAATTTTCGGTTTCGGTTTCGGTCTGAATTTTTTTTTCATTTCGGTTTCGTTTCGGTTCTGAAATTTCCATTTCGGTGCATCCCTACTATAAAGGGGAAGTTATGTTCGGATGGCGCCACCCTTTGGGCTGCTTTTGCTGATTTCCTGTTAGTAAAAGTTTGGTGAGAGACAATTCGTGCTTTTCAGTCTGTTACAGCGTGACCAATCCCAATCCCAATCTCCATTACGAACGCTACTTTTACCAGAACGAGTGCTCCCGTCTCATAACTTGCTTCTGAGCAAGCACGTTTTTTTCCCTTCGTTAAAGCCTACACATGACCGTTTTTTAAACAATGAGAAAAATTAGAGCATGTTCTAAATTTTTAATGCCCATTTTTCACGTCGAGAAAAATGCTCTGGAGCCTACACACGATCGTTTTTAATGACCAATTTAAAAAATTGCATTTTTTCTCGTCATGAAATGTACACGGCATAATGGTTTTTAAAAAATGCCAAAGCCAAAATGCCAAAGCTCAAAAAGCTCAAAAGTGTGCAAGTCACGCATAAAAACGTGCAAAAATCGTGCATAAAAATGCCGGAAAAATGCTCAGATGCTACATTCAGGTGTGAATACAACTTAAAGTGATACTATGGGTTCGTTTAAAAAAAAAAAAAAAATAACAAACATGTCATATTTACCTCCACTGTGCAGTTCGTTTTGCACAGACTGGCCCCGAACATACTGTAACTGCTTGTAAAATTGTATCTGGAGTTCAGCTTAAAGTGATATTAAAGGTTCAAGGTTTTTTGTGCAGTTCGTTTTGCACAGAGTGGCTCTGATCCACCTCTTCTGGGGTCCCACGGTGGCTCTCTCGACTCCTCTCAGCTCCTTCTTGCATCAGATAACCCCCTCTGGGAAGCGCTTTCCCAAGGGGGTTATTGGATTTGATTGACACCAGCGGGAGCCAATGGCTGCACTGCTATCAATCTATCCAATTAAGAGCCGAGAACCCGTGGAGAGAGCGACGGCAGGATCGCGCCCACAGAAATTCGGGGCTCAGGTAAGTAAAACAGGGGGGCTGGACACTGCAAGGTGTTTTTTCACCTTAATGCATAGGATGCATTAAGGTGAAAAAACACAAAGGTTTATGTAACGGTCACCACCGTTTACGATATTCCCATTCCATCAACCCAAGACAGCTTTCGACACTCCACAATCCAACAGACACGATCCATATGGATTTCCCCAGAATAAATGAGACAAGCTCCGTTCTCTGAGTCAAAATGTATGAATGAACTTTAATGGTACACTCTCAGCTTTTTATGCAGTTACAGGGACAATGAACTCACAACCCACACAGCACACAATGGGGGGAGGGCTTCAATACACCTTCTCTTAGAAAATGACATTCAGTTGAGTTAATTATTCCCCCAGACATTCCGTCTCCGACAATAACTTATGGATAATGCAAATTTCTATGTCAGACGTTTTGGCACCGATTTAACATGACCTAATTACTACAGCTGAGAAGTCACATTCCTTTACTAAACATAATTGACATGCTAATTCCCTATCCCTGAAAGGAGACATCTGACCCTTAGACTGCTAACTCACAACACATATCTATCATCAATAGCATCTTCATACAAACAGTGATATTAGCATACATAATGAAAGGTCTTGGAGCAGACCCAATTAACACCTCAAAAGCATGTGTCCTCACATTGAAGGAGACACTCCACTGACCTAGTGTGGGTCAGAATAACCACTTGAATATCTCAAGATATCCTGCAGCATGAATTATCAGTTATCAGTCACATCTCATGTAATTTATAATTAATATTTCTCAGTCACCCTATGCCCAAAAGGGGCACAGGGTGACTCTAGACCCAAGAGTCATTAGTGACGCTGGCACAGGAGTACCCCCCATCCTTCCAAAGTCTCTGGTTGTCATGGGTCATTCCATTACAGTTTACAACCCCTTTAAAGCATTGTACACACGGTACAATTGTTGGCCAACCGAGAATCTGATTTTTGTCAAAAGGGTGTGTGCCAGGATCTTGTCTTGCCTACTAACTAATTTTGCCCTTGTTCAAATCATTAGTAAGACATCATCTGGAATATGCAGTTTAGTTTTGGGCACCTGTTCTCAAAAAGGATATCCGGGAACTGGGGAAAGTGCAGAGAAGGGCAACCAAACTGATAAGAGACATGGAGGAGCTCATCAATGAGGAAAGATTAGAGGAACTGAATTTATTCTCTCTTGAGAAGAGGAGGTTAAGGGGGGGGGGATATGATCAACATGTACAAATACATAAGGGGTCCATATAGTGAACTTGGTGTTGAGTTATTCACTTTACGGTCATCACAGAGGACAAGGGGCACTCTTTACGTCTAGAGGAAAATAGATTTCACCTCCAAATACGTGTAGCGCCTGGTTACTTTTCAGAACCAGTACTATTGAAATTTAGAGGGGGTCAGAGAGTTAAGTAACTCTGACCATTGTTAATTAGTTAAAATTTTACGTTTCTGCCCTGGCTGTGCTCTCATGCTGTTGTTCCTGGGGTTTAGTTCCACCCCAGGTTGGCAGGTGGCAGCAGTGGAGTCAAGGACTGGATACTTTTCCCCAGCAGCCTATCAGGAGGAGGCTTCCTCGCTGTGCATGCTAGGGAGGGGTATTTATGGGGTAGACGCCATTTTCCTGGGTCTTCTCCTCGTGTGGCGCCAACTGTTGTCCGCCGAAACATTACTAATCTGTCATCCAACATTTGTTGGCAGAAAGTTGGACAACAATTGTCAAAGGGAGCGTACTAACGGTCAGATTTTAGTACAACAGACTGTCAACAGACAATCCCCTGTCAACAATCGTACCGTGTGTACAAGGTTTTAGGAAAGATTGCCCCTTGCTTTGGAGAGATTTACTTCTTGTTCTGTCTTCAGGTTGGGAAGTCCCCTCACAGAGACACAGACATTAAATAAAAACTGACAGTGGACTTTAAGTGGTAGTAAACTCTGTTCCACCACTTGTACCTACAGGTAAGCTTATAATAAGACTTACCTGTAGGTACTGTGTGTATCTCCTAAACCACAGTTTAGGAGATGTCCAGAGTGCATGCAGCTGATGACATCACAGGCGCATTCGCTCTGAAGGTCTGGCTTACATTGCTGGACCTTCAGAGCCGCGCTGGAAACAGCGGCTTACGCGTGCATGCGCGGGAGTGATGTCATCACGCCCCAAGCCACTCATGTAGTCGGAAGCCGCGAACCAGGAAGGAAGACTGGGGGAAAATGTCAGCCCTCTTGGTGTTGACATTGCGGCGCTGAAGGGCTTTGTTTTAAGGTACGTTTCTCATAATGTGCTAGTATGCGATGCACATAGGTGTGTGAAGCCTACTGCATTAGGGTGTGCACCCCAAAGCTCAAACACACATGATTTTCAGGGCAGTGAATACATGAGAAGTGTCCGTGCTGAGAGGCTTCCTGTTCATTCACAAACTGAAGCATAGTAAACACAGTTGGCATGTGCACTGCCGAAAAATTCTATTTTTCTTTTAGTTTCATTTGTTATTTTATTAGTTTCTCGGATCATTTGTCATGATCGGCATTCGTAATTTTGATAACTCGTAACTTCGGATGCATTCGTACTCGTTATGTTCCTTTCGTTTAGATTCGGCATTCGTTTTTTCCAGATAATTCGTAACTTCGGATAAATTCGTATTGGTTACGTTCACTAACACTTAGCTATATTTGAAAAGAAATTCCAATACGTACAATTTAATTGTTTATAACTATTATTATAGTTTTTATTTGTATTGTTATTTATTATTAATAAATAATAATAATAATAATAATAATAATAATAAAAACTATAATAATGGTTAAAGGGTCACTAAAGGATTTTTTTTAGCTAAATAGCTTCCTTTACCTTACTGCAGTCCTGGTTTCATGTCCTCATAGTTCGTTTTTGCTTTGATGTTGCTGTAAATCCTCTCTGTTCTGGACACTTCCTGGTTGTCTGTTTCCTGATCACCACAGTACTGGGAGATTTCTCTCTGTGGTGACTAATCAAGGAGGTGTGATTACTGTGTGTAAAACGAAACTGGATTGGTGCTGAGGAGTTTTAGACAAAGTATCACTGCTCTCTATTGGCTGACTGCCCTCTATTGGCTCTCTGTACATCAGAGAACCAGCAAACAACAGCAAAAACGAAACTAAACTGCAGTTACATTATATGATTGGTTTTCATCTATTTTTAATCATTTTTAAAAGGAATCAGTTAACTATTGTGTATCTACCCTGTAAACAGTCATTTCAGCTAAAAAAAAAAATTTCCTTTAGTGACCCTTTAATAATTTAATGATAATAGAAAATACGGAAAATAAAATTATCCAAATGTTTTCTGATTTTCTTTTTTTTTTTTAACCACCTGCACTTTACCTTAACCATCCCCTACCCTATCCAACAAAAAAGAGGTTTCACATGCACATTAACTTAACTTCAATTCACTTTCAGATAATAATGAAACAATTTGATTCCATCCAGGAAAAAAATGCATTCCTCTTCTTTACCCTCAAACCACTTCGCAACAACATCCATGACTTCATCGCTTCCAAAACTTCTTCCTTGCAAGCAATCTTTTAATCTTGTCACAGGGCAAGGTCTGGTAAACAGAGAATGTGATCCACTGATCAGAACCCTGCTCCATTGATGGCAGCCAAAGCAACAAAGGACTTGTGTGCCGCAGGGGACTTTTCAACGTAACTTGCCTCACTTCTTCCCCTTGATCATACTCCTGTAGTAAACCACAAAAAATTAGGCACTTGAAATTTGACAAACACACACAGAAAACAACACACTACACACTAATTAAATCACACTGCTCTCATGTGTGGTTTATGACTTTTGGATCACTCTTCATGCAATCAAAGAATTGGAAAAAAGTAAGTATATGTAATTCCAACCACTAAAATCTCATGTGGCACTATTTAACTACTTAAGGACCGGAAGGATTTGCCCCCTTAATGACTAGGCCATTTTTTGCGAAACGGCACTGCGTCGCTTTAACTGACAATTGCACGGTCGTGCGATGTTGTACCCAAAAAAAATTTACGTTGCCTTTTCCCCCCAAATAGAGCCTTCTTTTGGTGGTATTTAATCACCGCTGCGGTTTTTATTTTTTTGCGCTATTAACAACGAATGACAATTTTGAAAAAAATAATTATTTTTTAAACTTTTTGCTATGATACGTATCCCCAAAAAATGTTTAAATTTTTTTTTTTATTCATCAGTTTAGGCCAATTTGTATTCTTCTACACATTTTTGGTAAAAAAATATTGCAATAGGCGTATATTGATTGGTTTGTGCAAAAGTTATCGTGTCTACAAACTATAGGATTTAGTGCTTTTTTTATTGTTTCTACTGGTTATGGCTGCGATCTGCGATTTTGAGCGGGATTGTGACATTGCGGCAAACAAATCTGACCCCAAATTACACTTTTTGGGGACCAGTGACATTATTACATTGATCAGTGCTATAAAAATGCACTGACATTGTAAAAATTACACTGGCCCGGGAAGGAGTTAACACTAGGGGGCGCTCAAGGGGCTAAAACATAAAGGTAGTGCAATAATGTTTTATTCCACTTCTGATATCACCTTCAGTGCTTGCTGCAGTACCACGACCCATAGACTTGGCAGTCGCGGGAACACTTTAATTTATGCTGATCAAGGGGCTAACTGTGTTCCCTCAGCGTGTTCTAACTGTATAGGGGATAGGCTACCACTGACATGACAGAGATCACTGTTCCCGATCACTGGGAACAGTAGATCTCTGTCATGTCCCCTGTCAGAATGGGGATCCGCCTTGTTTACAAAGGCAGATCCCCATTCTGCCTCTGTATTAGGTGTATTAGGCGATCGTGGGTCTAAAATTCTTTACTCCTTCTTTACTCCTAAGACATATTTATTTATTAAAGGTATTTATGTAGCACCAACAATTTACGCAGTGCTTTACATATATATTGTACATTCACACCAGTCCCTGTCCTCAAGGAGCTTACAA
Source organism: Rana temporaria (assembly GCF_905171775.1). NCBI lineage: Eukaryota > Metazoa > Chordata > Amphibia > Anura > Ranidae > Rana > Rana temporaria. The sequence goes on along the minus strand of NC_053494.1, from coordinate 190,647,131 downwards.
TCTAAGGTTCTTAACACACATACTAGGGCAAATTTATACAAGAGACAATTACTGTAATCTACCAGCATGTCTTCGGACCATGGGAGGAAACCAGGATAGCTGGAAGTAAACTTGTGAATGAGCCTCCACTAACTTGAGAGAATGTGACTTTTTTTAAAGCGGGGGTTCACCCTAAAAACAAATTTCTAACATTACATCCAGCTCACTACCGACATTGTCAGTATGCCGATTTTTTTTTTCTGTACATACCTTGTAAAGCTATTTTCTTAGCAGGCTTCCGGGTAGTGAATCCCGCGGGAATGGGTGTTCCTATGCAGCAGGTAGTGATTGACATGATGAAAAACACTACCCCCCCCCCCCCCCCGTTGCATAAGGAGCGTCACGAGTTGCCGAAAGAAGCCGAACGTCGGTGCGCAGGCACCATATAGCGCCGACTCGACGTTCGGCTTCTTTCGGCAACTCGTGACGCTCCTTATGCGACGGGGGGGGGGGTAGTGTTTGTCATCATGTCAATCACTAACTGCGGCATAGGAACGCCCACTCCCGTCGGTAGTGAGCTGGATGTAATGTTAGAAATTTTTTTTAGGGTGAACCCCCGCATTAAGCAAACATTTCTGGCTGCGCCCCCACTCTTTTGATTCATGTAATGGAAAGTTGGACCGCCAATTCAGAAGATCTGGTCTCCAAGCTGTTTAATTTGGTTCTTGAACAAAAAGACAGCCCAGTGCTTGAGAACTTTCCTCTATCTTTATTGTAGACCTTGAGTTGGTGGCTGGCATAACTAAAGACTGCAAATGCTTCTTATGCCTCGTACACACGGCCGGACTTTCCAAGAAAAAAAGTCAGACGGGCTTTTTTTCTCGGAAAGTCCGGCTGTGTGTAGCCTCCATTGTACTTAGATAGAGAACCTGTTCTCTTTCTTTCCATCAGACTTCCGACTGACTTTTGCACGGTCAAAAGTCCGACCGTGTGTACGAGGCATTAGACTGAGTTCCTGGATGGGGGCTAAGACTTACCGCAGTAGAACAGACTGGAAAAAAGTACCTACATTCACAGGTCCTGTGTTCTTTTCTGTGCCAGGTTTATGACTGCAGGATTTAGACCAGCGGAGCTTCATGTGTGGCTCCATTGTCTCCAACTCTTTTTTCCCAGAGTAATAGCAAGGGTTTCTTTCTTGATAATGTCTTGTCCAACCAAAGACAAAGCAAATTATCAAAAGTGTTAACCTCTGCTGTATCTTTAACACATATTTCTGGGTTGCCCAACAGAGTCTGGCAGATGAAGCAAAGCAGAATATAGCAATCTGACTTTTGCAACACAGGAAAACAAGTGAACATTAGGAAGGCGTAAAGTTTTGGTTTTTATTTTCTAAGCTAGTGTATTGTTGGTTCACTTACCTTTTCCTTTAATTTCCCTTCTAAAAAAATGTTTTCTTTGTCTAAATTTCTCACTTCCTGTTCCTCCTCAGCAAGCTTGCCCCCATCATCCGAGCCGTTCTGGCTGGGGGTTAGTCACCGCTGTCACAGCGTCTTCCCTGCAGGGATGTAGTCCCAAGGATGGGGGCGAGCACGCTGACTAACCCCTGGCCAAAATGACTCGGATGATGGGGGCAAGCTTACTTACTAAGCTTACACTTATGCCGCGTACACACGATCCGTCGAAAAAACCTTGGATGTTTTTTTCGACGGAATTCCGCTCAAGCTAGGCTTGCATATCAGGGCTGTGCAGTAGGAGGACATTTTCGGTAACTGGAGTCAGATTTGGAGGAAATTTCTGGGTACCTGGATCCGGAGTCGTAGTCAGCAAACAATGCACCAACTCCAACTCCGACTCCTACTAAATTTAGATTCTCGAAACATTTAGGAGTCAAAACATTTATCTACCGACTCCACAGCCCTGTTGCATACACAGTTCTCTGAACTTTCTACCGTCAAGAACACGGGGACGTACAACATTACGACAAGCTGATAAAATGAAGTTCAATGCTTCCGAGCATGCGTCCAATTGTTTCCGAGCATGCGTCAGAATTTTGCACGTCGGAATGGCTACAGACGATCGGATTTTCCGATAGGAATTTTTTCTGTCTAAGAATTTGTTGGCGGAAATTCCGACAGCAAAAGTCCGTTCAAAAGCTCACATCGGACTTTTGCTTTCGAAATTTCCGATTGTGTGTACGGGGCATAACTTCCATTTTGTTGCCAAATTCCCATACCAAGAACTACCTGGCACAAGGTTATCAACAGCACAAAACCAATGTTCCATATAGAAAAATATTTTATTTTTGAAGGACACATTGGTGGCTGTCACATTCTGCAGAAATGTTTTAGTTTTAAAGAAAACGATGCAGTTTGCTGATGCTGAATTAATGAACTTTGCCTCATTTACATATGGCAAAAAGCCGCTTGCAAAGTGCTTCCCAAATCAATTTACATTGATAAAATCAGTTTAAACAGACTGTGATTAATCACTCCCAGGGTTTATGTCAGCATTTTATACAAAGTACAATTCATTAAGAGAGATTTTGCCTCCCCTGGACAGTTCCCGATCTACGGCGTGATCGGAAACCCTAAGTATGAAGACGGCAGCACATCATGTCCGAAACCATTTCTCTTTACAAGAAATAAATAATAGGAAAGATATTCATTTTGCACTGAGCAGTAAGTTGTGCCATTCAGAAAGGAAGTTACCTAACTTCCATGTTCCACGTAGGTCCAGTGAATTTTATTAACTTTGGTATACAAATAAGTAGGGTTGTCCCGATACCACTTTTTTAGGACTGAGTACAAGTACCGATACTTTTTTTTTATGTACTCGCCGATACCGAATACCGATACTTTTTTTTAAATGTGTCCCCAAATGCAGCCATGTCCCCCCACATATGCAGCCATGTCCCCCCACATATGCAGCCATGTCCCCCACATATGCAGCCATGTCCCCAAACATATGCAGCCATGTCCCCAAATATATGCAGCCATGTTCCCAAACATATTGCAGCCATGTCCCCAAACATATTGCAGCCATGTCCCCAAACATATTGCAGCCATGTCCCCAAACATATTGCAGCCATGTCCCCAAACATATTGCAGCCATGTCCCCAAACATATTGCAGCCATGTCCCCAAACATATTGCAGCCATGTCCCCAAACATATTGCAGCCATGTCCCCAAACATATTGCAGCCATGTCCCCCATATACGCAGCCATGTCCCCAAACATATTGCAGCCATGTCCCCCACATATCCAGCCATGTCCCCCGTACCTAAATGATGCCGCCGCGTTAATCACCGTGCGGGGAACATTACAGTCAGCTTTCGTTTGAATAAGCTGTTTTCCCTGCCGCGCTGTGTATAGAGACACTCCCCCTTGCTCATGATTGGACAGATCCGTCCAATCCCGAGCAAGGGGGAGTGTCTATGCGCGGCGGGGAAAACAGCTATTGAAACTAAAGCTGACTCTAATGTTCCCCGCAGCGGCGGCGGCTTTGCGATATACGGCGGCGGAGGGGGGGGCAAGTATTCTATTTAGGCATCGGGGTATTTGCGGGAGTACAAGTACTCCCGCAAATACTCGGTATCGGTCCCGATACCGATACTGGTATCGGTATCAGGACAACCCTACAAATAAGCAAACTGTACTTATTAAAACAATTATCCTGTTGCCTAATGTTTTTTTTTTACCAAAATTTTAAATGTCATGAATTTATGAGCTTTAAAGTCCATAAATATGTGCAGGTCAATTTTCTTGGTGATCAAGTGGCCTTGGCTCTACTTTATCTGCTTTTGTGCCGTAGATATTGAATTTAAGTGGTACTAAGCCCAGTAATGTGAAAATAGTTCCCCCCCCCACAGTGCCCACAGCTTATGAATCTTCTTTTTACATTAAAATACTGCCCCTATATACCTTTTTGGATTATCTGTATACCACGGTTACTCATAGCTCCCAACTGTCCCAGATTTCGAGGGACTGTCCCTGATTTGGAGCAATGTCCCTCTGTCCCTCATTTCTCCTCATCTGTCCCTCATTTTGGTCTGATCTAGTTGCATAAAAAAAGCACTTTTTATCTATCAAAACGTGTGTTCCAGCCCTAAACCTTTCATCTGATTTCTAAATTGCTGCATTTGTAAATTCCAAAAGCCAATATAAAGGAATAGTAGCGTTAAGAGAAAAAGCATTTGTGGATTCATCAAATCTTGTTTTTTTGTACAATTCTTCTTTAAGGGGTGTAGCAAGGAGTGTCCTATGCCTGCTTACTTTTGCAGATAGGTGTTCCTCATTCTCAGCTCAAAAAGTTGGGAGGTATGGTTACATGATAAACTGCACAGTTTCTCCAGTGCTGAGACTTCAGGAAGAAGGAGATTTTCACTACAGCCTGTACACATACCCACATGTGTGATGTCAATATCATGTGTCCTGGCTAGCTCTCAGACCAAGTAAATGTTCTCTCCAGCATGAAAGACACAACTGAGCATGTGCAGGTCAGCTACCCTGCCTGTGTTAGCTGGCTTTCCCCAGATAGACAATGCAGGAGTGGGAGGATCTGTGCATACAGGAGAAAACAGCCTTTTTACACAATGCAGAGGATTAACCCCTCCTTTTAGGGGTTGTAAAGGTAAAAACATTTTTTCCTAAAAAGCTTCCTTTACCTTAGTGCAGTCCTCCTTCACTTACCTCATCCTTCCATTTTGCTTTTAAATGTCCTTATTTCTTCTGAGAAATCCTCACTTCCTGTTCTTCTGTCTGTAACTCCACACAGTAATGCAAGGCTTTCTTCCTGGTGTGGAGTGTGTCTTATAGATGAAGAAAGCCGGCTTGAAACGCACAAGTTTCCCCACAGCAAGTGGCTTGTTATGGGGGCACTCAGCAAGGAGGAGGGACCCAGAGCACCGAAACTGTTCGAAATGGTGAGCATGGGGAGCTGAGCCGCTGTGTCAATGCTGGTAGAAGGTAGCAGGGGGAGCTGAGCTGCTGAGACACTGTTGATAGGGAAGAGCAGGAGGAGCTGATCTGGTTATTCACTGCTTTGGATGACGTCAGTGCTTGGGTTTTAAACATTAACCACATCGGCCCCAGAAGGTTTTACCCCCTTTATGACCAAATAATTTTTTGCAATATAACACTGCGTTATTTTAACTAACAATTGTGCGGTCGTGCAACGCTGTACCCAAATAAAATTGATGTCATTTTTTCCCCACAAATAGAGCTTTCTTTTGGTGGTATTTGATCACATCTGTAGTTTTTATATTTTGCGCTAGAAACAAAAAAAGACCGACAACTTTGAAAAAAAAAAAACAATATTTTTTACTTTCTGCTATAAAACACATCCAATAATTAAAAAAAAAAAATGTCTTCACCAATTTAGGCCGATATGTATTCTGCTACATATTAGATACAAAAAAAATCTCAATAAGCATATATTGATTGGTTTGCGTAAAAGTTATTGTGTCTACAAACTATGGGATATTTTATGTCATTTTTATTTTTTTATTTATTTTACTAGTAATAGCAGGACTGCGACATTGCGGTGGACAGATTGGACATCTAACTGACGCTTTTGACCCTTTTTTTTTAGAACCAGGGACATTATTATATATCATATATCAGTGCTAAAAATATGCACTGTTACTGTACTAATGACACTGGAAAGGAAGGGGTTTACACCAGTGGTGATCAAGGAGTTATGTCCCTAGGGGATTTTGAACTGTGTGGGGGATGGACTCTCTGTATGAACAGAGAGATCAGTGTGCCTGCTTAGCAGGAACGCAAGATCACCCTGTTCATCCCCATTACCTTCAGAGACTCGGCCGCAGGGCAGTATTTTAATATGATAACGACCCCAAACACCTCCAAGATGACCATTGCCTTGCTAAAGAAGCTGAGGGTAAGGGTGATGGACTGGTCAAGCATGTCTCCAGACCTAAACTGTATTGAGCCTCTGTGGCAGTGGTGGCTGGTGCTCAAAATCTTTTGGGGGGCGCAAACAAACGAAAAAAAAAAACATCAATTGCAGCCTCACTGTGCCCATCAATTGTTGCCACTGTGCCCATCAATTGTTGCCACTGTGCCATCAAACGCAGCCACTGTGCCATCAATTGTCGCCACTGTGCCATTAATTGTTGCCACTGTGCCATCACACGCAGCCACTGTGCCATCACACACAGCCACTGTGCCATCAATTGTTGCCACTGTGCCATCAAACGCAGCCCCTGTGCCATAAAACGCAGCCACTGTGTCATCAATTGTCGCCCCTGTGCCCATCAAACGCAGCCCCTGTGCCATCAATTGTTGCCACTGTGCCATCAAACGCAGCCCTTGTGCCATAAAACGCAGCCACTGTGTCATCAATTGTCGCCCCTGTGCCCATCAATTGTTGCCACTGTGCCCATCAATTGCCGCCAGTTTGCCCCGTAAAATGCCGCCAGTTTGTCCCATAAAATGCCACAAGATTGCCCCATAAAATGCCACCAGATTGCCCCATAAAATGCTGCCAGATTGCCCCAAAATACTGCCAGATTGACCCCCCCGCCCGGCTCTTACCTCTCTCAGGTCAGCCATCCTCCTCCACGATCTCTCAATGTTTTCTCCCGCCCTCGATGTCGCTTCAGCCAATCAGGTGACCAGTAACCAGACCCGGTGAACCTGATTGGCTGAGACGCGTGTCAGTGTTAACAAGGGAACACACACCCTGTGCACCCTCTGGTTAACCATTTGGAAGCCAATTAAAGCCAACAGGCTGTAATCAGGAAGCCTATCAGTGCCGCTGGCTCTTATAGACCTTTCCAAAACACACCCACCGCAGTTATTTAGATGGCCAAAGCTCAACAGGGGGCCGGCCACCTGAATAGTGGGCGGCAGCGCCAACAATACATAGATTCATGCAATTCATGAATTCATGTATTGTTGAGTGACGGTGCAGGAGAGAAGGGGCGGTGCTCCGGCGCCCACTATGGACACACAGCCACTGCTCTGTGGGCATCCTCAAACAGAAGGTGGAGGGGCGCAAGGTCTCTAACATCCACCAGCTCTGTGATGTCATCATGGAGGAGTGGAAGAGGACTCCAGTGGTAACCTGTGAAGCTCTGGTGAACTCCATGCCCAAGAGGGTTAAGGCAGTGTTGGAAAATAATGGTGGCCACACAAAATATTGACATTTTGGGCCCGATTTGGACATTTTCACTTAGGGGTGTACTCACTTTTGTTGCCAGCGGTTTAGACATTAATGGCTGTGCGTTGAGTTATTTTGAGGGGACAGCAAATGTACACTGTTATACAAGCTGTACACTCACTACTTTACATTGTAGCAAAGTGTCATTTCTTCAGTGTTGTCACATTAAAAGATATAATAAAATATTTACAAAAATGTGAGGGGTGTACTCACTTTTGTAAGATATGTAGAATAGCAGTGGATAGTGAAGTACAGACAGCCATCATGCTGCACTTTGATGTGTGTGTTCATTACATTATTACATTTTCTAAATAACATATGTGAATTGAATACTTATACATTTCTGATCGGGTGTAGACTTCGTTTTAAAATGCGCATTTTAGCGAAGTTCATCATTTTATTACAGTCGATGCTTAAAACATATATTTGCATCTGTTTAACCAATAAAATGTATTTTCTTGAATTAACAACTCAACCATGTCACTGTGTATAAAGATATGAAATTCCACATTACGGTTAATTCCAAAATGAGAACATTTCATCGATTTTATTAAAAAAAAAATGTCATTTGAACGATATTCTCTCCCCCCTCCCCTTTCGCCCGGCCGCTTCCTTCTCATTTCCCTACGTAAAAAGAATTTAACCAAAGGAAGCCGGCATTAGACTTCAATTCATCCACAAAATCTATAATTTTATTTTGTCATAATGTCTGCTTTTATATCGGAGGTCAGCCTTTATTTAAATTTCACTCCATTAGCAACAAAAACTTGCCATTTTCTGAAAAACAAAATCAGCGGGGGTCCCTCTGCCGCTTCCAAATGTATTTCCATATAACATTGTTTACCATGATCAAAATGACAGGTATAAGCCACTTTCCCCCCATCTACTTTAAGGGTTTTTTTTTTTTTTTTTTTTAAAGAGGTGACATTTGTAACAACAAAACTAGCAATCACCCGGCCTGTCTTGTGACAGGAAGATGGAAGTTGTAAAATGGATGTAATCCTTTGGTTTAGACCACCAAAGAGGCCTAATATGCATCATTAGAAGAGAACCTTTAATTTTCTCTGAGTGTTGTTTGTTGATGTGCTCAGCCTTTTGATATTAAAAAAAAAAAAAAACACACAAAAATAGTTTAACGCTTTCTGACTGCTGTGACAGATCTTCAAGGACTTTCGAGGATTTTATATGCAAAATCAAAGCAGAACTCCTCCCAAAGCTGATTTTTTTGGGGTGGAATTTATAAGGCTTATGCCGCGTACACACAACCGTTTTTCATGACCAGAAAAATGCCATTTTTTTTAATTGGTCATTAACCACTTCAGCCCCGGACCATTTTGCTATTCAATGACCGGGCCACTTTTTGTGATTCGGCACTGCGTCGCTTTAGGTGACAATTGCGCGGTCGTGCGATGTGGCTCCCAAACAAAATTGGCGTCCTTTTTTCCCCACAAATAGAGCTTTCTTTTGGTGGTATTTGATCACCTCTGCGGTTTTTATTTTTTGCACTATTAACAAAAATAGAGCTACAATTTAAAAAAAAAAAAAGAATATTTTTTACTTCTTGCTGTAATAAATATCCCCAAAAATATATATAAAAAAAAAAAATGTTTCCCTCAGTTTAGGCCGATACGTATTCTTCTATATATTTTTCGTAAAAAAAATCGCAAAAAGTGTTTATTGATTGGTTTGCGCAAAAGTTATAGCGTCTACAAAATAGGGGATAGTTTTATGGCGTTTTTATAAAAAAATGTTTTTTACTAGTAATGGCGGCGATCAGCGAATTTTATCGGTACTGCGACCTTATGGCGGACACTTCGGACACTTTTGACACATTTTTGGGACCATTGGCATTTTTATAGCGATCAGTGCTATAAAAATGCATTGATTACTGTAAAAATGTCACTGGCAAGGAAGGGGTTAACCCCTGGGGGCGGGGAAGGGGTTAATTATGTTCCCTAGGTGAAACATATAAAATATAGATGCGCTAATATTAACTTAAAAGGTGATAAAACGTACAAAGAAAACTAATCAGGGAGAATACTCCATAAACTGTGAATTACTAATATGTCCTTAATTAGTGCACAGTGATTAGCAGGATTCCATGCAGGGAAAAAATCACTCTCTTCAATCTGAATGCTAATCCAGCCCTCCACCGCTGTGATCAGATGATACAGGCACTCACAGACAGGGATTGCATGTTCCCTAGGTGTGTTCTAACTGAAGGGGGGTGGGACTGACTAGGGGAAATGACAGATCGCTGTTTATATATTGTATGAACAGACGAACAGTCATTTTTTCCCCTGACAGGAACAGGAGCTGTGTGTTTACACACACAGCTCCCGGTTCACGCTCTGTAACGAGCGATCGCGGGTGCCCGGAGGTGATCGCACCCGCAGGGCACGCGCATCGGCACTAGGGGCAAGCAGGGGGCGTGCATGCGCCCCTATTGGCTGTAATGCGAAATGATGTATACCTACGTGATTTCGCGCAGCCGAGCCTAACTTCCACCATATAACTGTGGCGGCTGGTCGGCTAGTGGTTAAAAACTATCGTGTGTGTGCTCCAGAGCATTTTTCTCGTCGTGAAAAATGGGCATTAAAAATTTAGAACCTGCTCTTTTTTGCGCCGTTTTTCATGTCGTTGTTTTTCACATTGTTAAAAACGGTCGTGTGTGTGTGGCGTAAAGACAATCTGTAGCAGAAAAAAGAAAAGAAGGGTTAAGATGGCTGTGACGGGAGTCACTTTGGGTGGGGAGTTTGTGCAACTCAGCTTACCTTAGAGAGCTCTGGAAACTTTGTGTCCAGCTTCCCCAGGCTTATGTGTAAATCACTCTAGGTGTCTAATAGGGGCACAGGGTGATCGAGAAATCCAGTCTGATCTGTACTAATCGGACTCACGGTACAGCCACATTGGAATGTTGTGTGTGCTGATAAGACTGTTTACTGATGAGAAGTTTGAATACACCTGACCTGTGTGTCTATTGTCATTGGACAGTTTAACCCGCCCTGAATCCAAGGGTGAGGGGAGTGTCTCTGAGTTATTTATATGTTGTAACATGTGCTTGAATAAAGTTAGCCTGCTGGTTTTTACCCTACACTGAAGTACAGCTGGTGACTGGGTGGGATAAAGAGTCTTGGATAGTGCTGGTCTGGGACAGAGGAAGCATTGACGGCAGACATAGTTCTGTTGAGGACGAGGGTTCGTCACAATGGCGAAGGTTTCTACAGGTGAAGCCTCGTACACAAGCACGGTTTATGCGGCAAGAATCAGCAAGAAAACTGCTGGCAGAGCTTCGAGTATACCGAGCGTGTGTACGAGGCTTTCAGGTTTCTCGTCAAGAAAACTGCCTAAAATCTCAAAGAGAAAAATACCTGCTCTCTATTTTCTCGTTGTGATTGTCGGCAGTGTTTTCCTGCCGAGAAACCCGAGAGTGTGTATTCTTACCTGTCGCCGTGGAAATGGCTTTGACGCATGCACGGTAGCTTCCTAGGCATAGGTAGGGTGCAGCAAGATGGCGGCGACGGCATCGAATGTGACGAGCGCATTCTCGTCGTACGCGATGACGTCACCGCGTTCTTGCCATTCAAAAGAAACGTGGTTCTTTTAAATGGAGTGTCTGTACACTCGGGCGGCAAGAGATTCTTGCCAAGAATCTAGTCAGGAAAAACAACGTTTCTGGCCCATGTGTACAGGGCTTCATAGTTTGATAGGAGAAGGGATCACTGCTCCAGGTGGGTCACTATGTAGAGATGGACTGACTCAGGATACCGTGGGTACTGGCAATGCACTGACCATGCATAAGATACGAGGAAAGAGGATGGATAGCCGCACTCCAATGACCAAACGGTTGTCTTTTATTTAAAAAAACACAGCAAGTACATCACTTCACAGGTGCAACAAAGGAACAGGTAGATATCCGACGTGTTTCGCACTGAGCTAGTGCTTAATCAAGCCATGATTAAGCACTAGCTCAGTGAGAAACGCGTCGGCTATCTACCTGTTCCTTTGTTGCACCTGTGAAGTGATGTACTTGCTGTGTTTTTTTGAATAAAAGACAACCGTTTGGTCATTGGAGTGCGGCTATCCATCCTCTGTCTTCGTATCTTATTCATAGTTTGATAGTTGGAACGCAAGGAGGAGGAAGATGAGGAGAGAGTGAAACTAATAAGGTGGTGATCAGAGGGAGGAAAAGGAATGTTGGAGAAGTTGTGTGGAGTGCATAAGTAGGAGAATATGAGGTCAAGGTAGTTGCCAACAGAGTGATATATATATATATATATATATATATATATATATATATATATATATATATATATATTGTAACATTGGGGGTTATTAACTCTCATGGTATAGCCGTTTTTGAGTGATTCACGCCAGTCAAGAACTATCTTTAAGGGCTTGTTGTCCCACTTTTATTAAAAGGCAAAAAAATTGAAATCCAAACACAGGCTTCCCACGCAGGGGGTTTTCACTGTCCACACAAAATGATACCTTCAGCCTCCTGGCTTACACGTGCAAAGGAAAATACCGAGCCACCTGGCTCTCTTTAGCAGCAGCACCACTGCTCAGGCTCCAGCCCTCCTGACTCCTGTCAGCAACCTCAGACTCAGGTCTCTGGGGTTTCACAGTGCAGCCTGCACTCTCCAGCTTCTCTAGCCTGCACTCTCTGGCCCGGATTCAGATACAATGGTGTATCTATCGGCGGGGCATAACGTATCTCAGATACGTTACGCCGCCGTAAATTAAGGCGCAAGTTCCGTATTCAGAAAGAACTTGCGCCCTAAGTTACGGCGGCATAACGTATGTGGTCCGGCGTAAGCCCGCCTAATTCAAATGTGGATGATGTGGGCGTGTTTTATTTAAATTACATGTGACCCCGCGTATTTGACGTTCGTGAAAGAATCCGTTTGTGAAAGAATCCCAGTGCGCATGCTCAAAATTACGCAGCAAATCGGCATTGCTTTAGACGTGAACGTAACTTACGTACAGCCCTATTCGCGAACGACTTACGCAAACGACGTAAAATTTTCAAAATTCGACGCGGGAACGACGTCCATACTTAACATAGGATACCCCTCATATAGCAGGGGTAACTTTACGCCAGAAAAAGCCGAATGTAAACGTCGTAAAAAAATGCGCCGGGCGGACGTACGTTTCTGAATCGGCGTATCTACCTAATTAGCATATTCCTCGCGTAAATCGACGGAAGCGCCACCTAGCGGCCAGCGGAAATATGCAACTAAGATACGACGGCGTTAGAGACTTACGCCTGTCGGATCTTAGCCTAATTTCGGCGTATCTTGCTTTCTGAATACAGAAAGAAGATACGCCGGCGCAGCTTTGAATTTACGCGGCGTATCAATAGATACGTCGACGTAAATTCTTTCTGAATCCGGGCCTCTGAGTTCTCCCTTCCAAGCCTGGACTCCTCGGGAGGGTGGAGCCCAGAACCATGGTCAGGTGTCTATAAAAAGGCCAGCACACACCTGACCAGTCAGTGTGCTGGTAAACCTGAAAATCTGGACCCATGACTGGGGATTTCATCCCACCCAGATCTCTACGAAATCCCTGGGCTCCAGGTCCCAAAGTGGACTTTATTAAAGCGGGAATTCACCCAATTCGGTTTTTTTTTCTATTTTCCCCTTAGCTTCATGCTCCGTTTGTCTAGGGGAATCGGCTATTTGTTTTAAAATATGATCCGTACTTACCCGTTTTCGAGATGCATCCTCTCCGCCGCTTCCGGGTATGGGTCTTCGGGAGCGGGCGTTCCTTCTTGATTGACAGTCTTCCGAGAGGCTTCCGACGGTCGCATCCATCGCGTCACTCTTAGCTGAAAGAAGCCGAACGTCGGTGCGGCTCTATACTGCGCCTGCGCACCGACATTCGGCTTCTTTCGGAAAATCGTGACGCGATGGATGCGACCGTCGGAAGCCTCTCGGAAGACTGTCAATCAAGAAGGAACGCCCAGTCCCGCAGCCCATACCCGGAAGCGGCGGAGAAGATGCATCTCGTAAACGGGTAAGTACGGATCATATTTTAAAACAAATAGCCGATTCCCCTATACACAACGAGCATGAAGTTAAGGGGAAAATGTGTTCGCTATGGGTGAACCTCCGCTTTAACAATTGAGGAAACTGAAACGCCAGTTTCCTCTGTAAACTGTAATCTCCCTGGAGCCCCTCAACCCGTCCCATTGAGAACCCTGGGTCACCACACTACTACAATATATATATATATATATATATATATATATATATATATATATATATATATATATATATATACACTGTGTGTCATAAAAAGAGTTTGGTTTTTCAGAAGACAGAAATAGTTTAAGAGCGATATTTTATAGTAATAAGCACATTTCTTATATTCCTGTAATTCCTGAGCCTTCTCAGAAAAAAGCATGTTATATGTGACAAGAGCTACAGAACATTGCGGCTGCCCGGTCTGCACGGTTTACCTAAACTTTATATAAAGTGCTTCTTCAGCTTCTCCCGTCGCTCTTCTTGTTTGAACATCCTGGGAGGCCCTGAAAAGTACGCTGAGATCAAATAACTTCTGTTCCATTAAAGTAGCCAATTGTATGTGATATTAGATCCAAAGTAATCACGACGAGAACATGTGTTCATGCAGGAAATTTGCTTGTAACAGCTGCATTTCTTATATGTAGAACGATTTTCCTGTAAATTCTGGTGAATTCGGTTCAACCTTTTTTTTTTTATTATTATTATTTTATTAGTTTACCAGTATAAATTTCTGGAACTTAAAAAATGTAATCACCCTAAAATTGTTGCTTACTTTAACTTGAAAAGCCCACAGTAATTTGTTAGTGGTAAATTTGAGTCATGCATAAAAACTGTAGATATCAAAATAAATAATTGTAGAAAACAAAAACACAAGCTGCTTTTGTATAATGAACTTTTATTACCACTGTAAAAAAATAAAAACAAATAACAAAACAAATAATAGTTTTCTTTAATTACTCTTTTTTTTGTCTTAAAGCAGATTCTCAGCCAAAAATAACAAGATAAAAGCAAATAACCTATTAAAAGATAGTGGAACCTTGGATTACGAGCATAATGCGTTCCAGGAGAATGCTTGTAATCCAAAGCACTTGCATATCAAAGCGAGTTTCCCAATTGAAGTCAATGGAAACGAAAATAATTTGTTCCACATTGACTTTTTTTGACATGCAATACTGCATGTGGCCAAAGGAGGGGGGGCACTGGAGAGACACGGAAATACTCAGAGACCATTCGGATGAATTCGGAAACCCCCTATTTCCAAACAGCTCCGATTGGCTCCGACGCCCCCGCACCTCGGCCCAAATGTGGTATGGAACACCACAGAGGCTTGAATCCTCCTCCTTCTGCAAGACAACACACGAGTCAGGATTTAAAAATATAATTGATCGTATTGCGAAACGCTCATTAACCGTGTTAATCGCAATACAAGGTTCCACTGTAATATTCAGACATTTCACCACAGTACTTATTTCTGCCACTAGATGTCCACCCACTTCCTCTGTGACTGGACAGTGAAAGAAGAAGCAGCAGCACAGTTATGAGTTAATCTCTTTCTCAGGCCTCGTACACACAAAAACCAGCAAGAAACTTGCTGGGAGATATTTTTTTGCCGAGGAAATCGGTCGTGTGTACATTTTCGTCTAGGAAACTGTCGAAAAACTCGACGAGCCAAAAAGAGAGCAAGTTCTCTATTTCCTCGACGGAAATGGAGAAACTTGCCTTGTCGAGTTCCTCGACAGCCTAACAAGGAACTCAACAAGCAAAACGATGTGTTTCGCCCGTCGAGTTCATTGGTCGTGTGTACGAGGCTTCACTCTGCTTTTTCCTTCTATCAGCAGACTTCTTGTCAACTCCTTCTTCCTCTCACACTCCTGCTTCCAGAAGGGCATGAAGGGAAAAAAAAGGGTCTTCCAATGGTGTAGGTCAAAAAACTTAGGGCCTAATCCTCAAAAACCCGGCGCAACGTAACTTTTGGCATTTAAGTTACACCGCCGCAAAATCTCTACCTAAGTGCCCGATCCACAAAGCACTTACCTAGAAATTTTGAGCGGTGTAACTTAAATCCGTCCGGCGCAAGGCGTTCCTAATTTAATGGGGCGAGTCCCATTTAAATTAGGCGCGCTCCCGCGCCGGACGTACTGCGCATGCTCCCGACGTAATTTTCCCGACGTGCTTTACACGGTTTTACGTTGCGCCGGGTTTTGAGAATCGCGACGGGCGTAAAAAAAAAAACGAGTTGCGGCGAAAAAAAAAAGACAGCGACGCGGGATAGAAGGGTCTACTTTTACAAGGTGTAAACAGTTTAGGCCTTGTAAAAGCAGCCCTAATATTGCGACGGCAAACTAATACTTACGGATCTCCGTAAGTGCTAATTTGCATCCCCGAAGCGGCATTTCGACGAGAAATGCCCCTGGCGGCGGCTGCGGTACTGCATCCCTTACACATGCTGGATCTTCTGTCTATCTATGTGAAACTGATTCTGTGGATCAGTTCCATAGATAGAAACAGGGATACGACGGCGTATCCCTTTTGTGGATTACCCCCATAGGCTTTATTAAAACCAACATGCATATAAAATGTGATCATAATAATGGTAAAAAAGCAATGTGGGGAGCAATAAGCTTGGCTGCCGCCCCTCCCAAAGTGGGGCCCATGTTAAGTCCAGCTCTGCCCCCAAGGTCTGGAGACTGTAGATTTCAGGGCTTTCAAACTGTGAAAGATTGGCTGGTCTAAGCGCATTTTTATCTCATGCTTGTAGTTTTTATTATTTTTAACTTCAATAAATCTATGTGGGATAATGCACTAGGCTGGTGCACCCTCTTTCCTTTCCATTTTCCAGAATTGTCAAGGACACCCCAGTCCTAGAGGGCAGCATAGCCTAAAGCGATACCCCTGATGATGGGACCACCACTCCCACCTGAGACGGGCCATCGTACTAATGCGCAAGAGTGTTTTTTATTTTTATTGTCCACCTCCAACAAATACTCCCCGCAGGTCAGACACCGGCCAAATGGATGTAGTTGCACGGCCAGTCCCTCACATTTAGGGCACAGCATGCCCACCGCCTCCACATGTCCGCTTGTGTACAGAACGAAGCACCCATGTGGCTTCAGTCAGATCCCTGTATCCGTCAACAGAGCCCTGGATGGCGGGGGACTCACAGCGGTGGGCATGGAGAGCATTCTAGGCCCCGACATGGATGGTGCCCATGAGTATATCGACATGGCTGCTTTCCGATCCTCTCGCTTGATCTAGCAGCTCCTGGTCTTTGGCGCCAGACACACTAACGCGTCTCACGCAGCAGGCAGAAACTCCTCCCCCTTTGTCTTCTTTTCTTTTTGGCGCATAGCTTGCAAGCTTTCCTTGCTCCACCCATGGCCTACGCAGTTAACAAAGTGATCTGTACCCTTAACCCCTTTCTTTCAAGGCACAGTCCAGCGCCTTCTTGATTGCAGACTTTCAATAAGCACACAAAAACGTTCAATCCAGTTGCGGGAGGTAACGGCAAATCCCGGACGAGCCCCCACATGTAGCACTACACCCGTAGGAGTTGCTGGTTTAAATTTGGGTCGTGCACGTTACCTCGTTGTCTACGGGAAGAAAGTCTGTAAAGAACTCCAATGTCCACACAAGTTGTTAAACCTTTAGCTGGTTTTATTTTTCCCATAACTTGTAAGAAAATAGAAGAATGGAGGAGTAGGGGAAGGTTCAGGCGCATAGTACAAATCACTGGGGAAAACTTCTAAGTTCCAAAAAGATCACTCACCACTTCCTCTCGAGTGGGTATTGCTCACCCGGATAGGCCCCTCTCACCTGGCCTAGCAGCCGGGATGATGCACAAACAAAATGTGTCTCTGCCACAGACTGGTTGCGAGCATAAATGAACGATCCCGGAATCCTCTGCCACAGGATTGGGTATCAGGGTATCCAGCCTTACAGTCTTAGAGCCTTTAAGCCAACCCGTCACACTGTAAGGTTTCGTAGAATACAGTGCATCCTCCAATAAGGTTACCAGGACTCTCCCAAAGTACCAGTCTTCCGCTTGGTCCTCCCCTGGTTTTCTCCACTGAGTGGCTTCTTCCCGCAGGACAGACAGCACACGATCACCCTCAAAGCGTAGGCCCCAGTCAGGACAACTGGGCCTACCTGGCAGGAACGCAGCCTTGGGCCAGCAAAATCATACAGCACATACCTCGTGCCAGGAGGACCACAGGGCGGAAAAGGACCCCAGAAAATGGCATCTGCCCCTTAGGTATCCCTTCCAGCATGCCCAGCGGGGAGACCACTACCACTGGGCTGTTCCCGGAGAAAGACACCCAATACACCCTGACCTGCTTGAGTTGCAACATTGGCCTGAGGTGGCAACGCCACCTACAGGCAAACAAAGGGAAATCCCTC